>NC_068986.1:94545878-94550885 GCF_001194135.2 Octopus bimaculoides | reverse complement strand
AGATCATATCATATTTCTGATCTTTTACTTGCTTCGGTCACTAGACTGCGGCCATGCCAGGGCATCACTTTAAAAGGTATAGTCGAAGAAATCAATATTAGTACGATTTAAAAAAAAAAATTGGTACTTATTCTATCGTTATCTTTTTGCCGAACCGCTTGGTTACGGGAACAAAAAAGCCAGCATGGAAGTGTGATGGGAGACAAACACAAGCACAAATATACACACATACGCGCACACCCACATATGCACACATACACACTCATACACGCACACATGCACACACATGCACATACACAAACAAACACTCGCACACACAAACACACACAAATACATCTATATATAAAATACATGATGGGCTTCAGCACAGTTTCCTTCTACAAAATTACCCACAAGGTATTAGTCAGCCCAAGTTAGTATTAAAAGACATTTACCCTAGGTGCCACACGTTAGGATTGAACCTGAAACCTCATCGTTGCAAAGCGAGCATCTTAACCGGGCAGCCATGCCGATCTATAACCAATGTCTTCACCAAATGTGACCACCCTATATAATATATCTTTCAAATAGAATATAACGAGGATCACTTTATCAAATACTTTTAAGTTTTTAGTTTTTTAAAAGAATACGGTGCGAATTAAGTAATTTGGCTGCTATTTCTAGCAAGAAAGCTGATTGAGAAAGATTTTGTTGCTATTTCTAGCGGATCGACCGAACGCGTCCAGGTCTCTCTGGTATGATGTTAGTGACGTCGGGTCCATAGCAGTGTTTGTTGATATCTATGGTGCTGGTGATTGTGATGAGTGCCGCTTAAGAAAATACAAAACGAGCTTTTAACAAAAAGCAAACTATTAGCTTGAATAGGAAGAGTTGGGGGCGGGGAGGGGGCAAAGATGAAATCGGCGAAAGTACTTTGAAGGACTTCGTGTGTCTGTGTGACTGGGTGTCTAGTGGATTAGAAGTGTTGTTGTCACCACGTGCCACAGTCACCCAAGCATAACATTGTAACCAGCACTGAAATAGTGGCACACGCGCTTGACAGCCACTGGGTAAGATAAATTCAGCACACTAGCATTATTTTATACACACACACACACATACACACACACACACACACACACACACACACACACGCACACACACGCACACACATATTTGTAATTACAGTTGACCAAACAATCTCCCTCTGTTTCTTCAACAGATTCGTTCATGGATCTATCTATCTATCTATCTATCTATCTATCTATCTATCTATCTATCTATCCATTTAAGCACCCGCTCTACATAATCTAGTACAACGACCTACCCGTACCCACACAACCCTACAGCTTCGCTGTCCGCTTACCCACTTGTGATATCTCTAAGTGTGTGGTACGAGTATGTGCGTACGTGCGCGCGTAAAAGATATAGATAGATAGACAGACAGACAGATAGATAAATAGATAGATAGATAGATAGATAGATAGATAGATAATAGACGGGTGGATAGATAGATAGATAAATAGACAGATGGATAGACGGATGGATAGATGGATAGACAGATAGATAGACGGGTGGATAGATGGATAGATAGATACGAGTGTGTTTGTGTGTGCGTGTGAGTAAGTACGTATGTGTGTGTGTGTATTTTGTAAAGTACTATTGTAAGTGAATTCAAGCTGCAAGTTATCTGACCACCCAACCCCTAAATTACTCCCACTCCACCCAAACTTCTTAAACACTTTTATATTTTTTATTTTCTTCTTTCCTTTTCTTATTCTCCCGCTGAAAGGGGGAGAATAAACCGCACTAATGACAACAAAATCAAGAGCATTAGCGACAGCCAGCTAGACTACTACTACTACTACTACTACTACTACTACTACTACTACTACTACTACAATAGCTTTTCACTCTTCAAAACAATTAGCTTTCTTTTTCGGAAAAATAAAAGGGGAACATACATCCAGACCATCACACACACACACACACACACACACACACACACACACACACACACACACACACACACACACGTATATGTGTGTGTATATCACAATGTGTTCCCTAACTTCATCCACAATGATTTGCTTGATCCGAAGCTAGAAATACTACGCAAAACAGTTGGCCGAAGTGCCACATGATCTGGCTGAATCGAAAGACATTTATTTGCGAACCAAACTCCGTAATATACGAATGGCTATGATGTTGGTGCAGCATGGCCGAATGGATAAGAATTTCGCTTCATAAGCGCCAGGTCCCCGGTTGGGTCACAATATGGCGTCTCGGGCAAGAGTCTGTTTCTATAGACACGAGTTATTCCATTAAATTGTAAGTAAAGTTAGATTGAAAGAAACTGTATAAAGTTTCTCCTCTAGGATTCTAACCGTGACTCAACGGAACAGTTTTCTACTGTGTAACAGTAATTTTGTTTGAGAATCCTGTCATGGTAAGGTGTGTATGTTAAATATTCAGCCGCTCATGCATGTGTGTGTGCATGTAAGACTGGTGTATGAACAACAAGCAGGTATATTAGTTTAACGCTTGGGAAAATGAAAAAGTCTTTTACGTTTCTAGCCTACGCTCTTTAACAGAAAAGAATAAGAGAAAATAAACCGAAAGAGAATGAAAAAACTTGTAGATTTAGCGGTCAAGCATAGTGAATGATTAGAAAAAGTTTGAAAGAAGTGGTTGAAAGAAAGGGAGATAATAAAGATAATATATCGTTGGTATTATGCAAAAGTGTCGTAAGTAAAAAAATGTTGCTTTTTTAGAAAACGAAAAAGTAGTTTCACCATTCCATAGCAAAACCGTTGTACTACACTGACAATTTCTAATATCTTGGCATCTGAAGCAGCTGGAGAAACGATAATTTGATCAAAAGAACCGGCTATTGCAAGCAAAAATAAATATTGAGAAAAAACGCATTTGTCCAAATTTGGATATAAGACAGTATAACATAATAGCAACGATATATATATATATATATATAAATTCCCAGACCGGGCGCTATATTGAAATAAACTAGTACTTTCATACTTTACGCAATCATCAGGTTTAAGTAGTAACAGTCGTTCTCTACAATTGGACAACGCATGAAAGTACTGGTGTATTTCGATATTGTAAAATTGCAAATAATAAAACGTGAAAATCAGACTAAGTTGGAAGTTTATTGATCAATGAATTCTTCTATACACAATCATACAAACTCGGATACACACACACACACACACACACACACACACACACACATATATATATATATATATATATATATAATGCACACATACACACACGAGGAGGTGCTGAAAAGTTCCTGGATTTAAGGATGTCACAAAAGGCCTGGTTGGGGGGGGGCAACAGGGTTTAAAAAATGTGAAGGACCGCTGCAGTAAGTGTGGGCAACTGAGAGGGGAATATGCTGAATAAAATCATAATTAACTTATCCTCCTGTGTTTTCTTTCACCCAAAGCTAGGAACTTTACAGCACCTCCTTGTATATGTATGTATGTATATATGTATGTGTGTGTGCATACATACAGAGGCACATACATACATACATACATACATACATACTCACTCGTGCGGTTGTCATGGTAACAAGCTGTTAATGCCTCACTTTCTGTTGATTGGCTAAAATTACCCAAATTTCCCAACTTTAATTCCAAATAACATCAGAATCTTTAATTCACGAGATAAAGTAATTGGTTGATCGTAATCAAAATTCTGAGTTGCATCGATACACCGAAACAAAATTAAAGGGGGCTCATTTTGTGAATGAAACTAACTAGATAAAAAAACCCCCCAAAAACTTGGATTATCCCGAACGTACTAATTATTTTGACTATAAATCTGCTCAGTTATTTGGACGGATCTTGTTCAAAACGGGGGCACCAGTTTTCATTTATGTTTTATGTAGTGTTTTTGGTACCGAAAGACTTTCAAACTTCGTATACTTATCTATTTTGTGTTATAGAACAGAAAAAAATTTTGTATTCGGATTTATTTCATGTAAAAAATTGTCTTATTTCGATAATTTCAACCAATCACTGACAAGTATTCAGCTGTTTACACTTACTCCTTTGGCACTTTAAGCGGTGTAAAGCGTATTTAATCTCCATTACTTCTGACATTTTGCAGAGGCAACACACGTGTGTTCGTTTTCCCTAACCCTAACCCTAACCCTAACCCTAACCCTAATTGACTTGCTCCTTCCCTCAAAAACCATGCCTTGTGCCTGTGCCTATAATAGAAAGGTTTATTAGCTACTGCCAATATGCTTCAGCCATTTTTTGACAAGGAAATAATAATTTTATCACCGCCGAGAATCGTTTGTTTACGTAGTCAGCACTTAATCTTTACGGCTGAATGGACGTCAGTCATTGGTTGAAATTACAGAAATACGACAACTTTAACATGAAATAACTTGCGATGTACGTTTTTTTGTTAAGAAGACTAAGAGAAAAAGATGTTTTATATGACACATTCTACCAGTGTTCCAAGTTTCAAAGTGCTTCGTTAAGAAAATACTGGTGCCCCCGTTTTGAACAAGATCCATTGGGACTACACAACGAAAACAACCAGAGGTCATCGGTTTTCCCATCACTAATAGCGACACCATTATCGTCTCACGACATTACCATCATCATCATCATCATCATCATCATCATCATCATCATCATCATCATCATCATCATCATCACTATTATAACTATTACCACCACCTTGACCATCATTACAACTGCGGTCCCCAAGAATAATACGTACCATCTTTAGTATCATCATCATCATCATCATCATCATCGTCATCATCACCACCATTACTATTAACGCAGCACAATCACAACGCTAGAACGTCACTATCACCGCCACCATCACGTTATACCACGACACTACCATTACATAACCCCCCCCCCCACACTCTACGTCCCCACAATTCTGCTGGACTTACATACAACACCACCACACCACTATTCAATTACCGCAAAATCAAGACGCCATCATCACCACCCTCGCTACCATCACCAC
>NC_068986.1:94544201-94545231 GCF_001194135.2 Octopus bimaculoides | reverse complement strand
ATCCACTCTTTTATCTTTACTGACCAAAGTTGACCCCGTTGTTTTACCGTATCATCCAGGTGTAGCCTTCCTCTATCTTATCTTAATGTCTTAATGTCTCTTCCAAGTATCACTTCTTACCTAGCCTCTCCGTCTCTCTCTGTCTCTGTCTGTCTCTCTCTGTCACTCTCTCTCTCTTCTCTCCCTCGCTCTTTCTCTCTCTTTCTCTCATCTCTTCTCTCTCTCACCTCTTCTCTCTCTCTCTCTCTCTCTCTCTCTCTCTCTCCCTCTCTCTTATGGCCGAGTGGTGAAGTTCTCTTTGCATTCATGAGATTCTGGGTTCGATACAAGTGTGCGGCATATTGAACTAGTATCTTTTCTCATAGCCTTGGACACTGTGGGTGGATGTGGTGGTGGGTGTGATGGAGACCGACATCACAGAGAATAGACCCAACGCTTCCTTGGCGTGTCGTGAAAGGCGACTAACAGAGTTTGACGTAGGATTTGCGTTCCAGCCTCGTAAAACCCTCGCCAGTAGCGACCACCCAGGCAAACTCATGGATTTGCGCATTGTCGCCTGAGTAGATCAAAGGTATCATCCACCAGGGATAGCAGGGAATCACCAACATACGGTGGATGCCAAAATGTCTTGTGAGTGAAATTGGGAAGACGGAAATGACATGCAAGATTGTGCTGTAAATCAGTAGAGCCTCCTCGTATTCAGGGTTATATACACTGTTTCCAGATTCTGGAAATGTGACGGAGCTAGTGGAAAATGTTGGTGAGTGCAGTGACTCACTGATATTTTCTGCTTGAAAACTACTGTCTCCGTGGAATACCCAGCCACTTATAAATTCAATGTGTGTGTCGTCCAGTTGATCGAACGACTTGAGAACGCTAAATGGATTTCGGCCATTTTCGACGTTCACGCTTGTCGCTGCTTGGACGAATTTTCGTCTCTCTAAGATACATAATATACATACGATGCATTATCATAGGGCAATTCCCACAGTAACTGGCTGATCAACAGTGTGTATATATATATATATAT
>NC_068986.1:94535847-94541759 GCF_001194135.2 Octopus bimaculoides | reverse complement strand
TATATATATATATATATATATATATATATATATATATATGATAAATAAAATGAGACATCAAAGCCAAGGCTGTGAGGGCATTTATAAAGAGAAAGTTAGTCTTATAGCGGTCAGCGGTAAAATTACTATTGCTGACACCACTACCATGGCTACCTCCAACCATCAACACGCCGCCGCCGCCGCTGCTTCCACCACCACGCCATCCCCAGCGCCAAAAACAAGCCTATTACTTTTACTACTACATAAAGACTATCACTGAATAGTCGCTATGTGCTCGTTGATCTGCGAGAAGTAGCAGTCAAATCTCTGTCAAAATCACACTTGCATTTTACGAAATAAAGACGCATAGGACATTGGAAGTATAGATAGATAAAAAAAAATGATGTTTTGGTCATGGTAGGAACGCTTTGGATTAAAAGCCTAATTAGCAATGACATCACCACCAACCTCAACATCGTTTCCTACACTTCCTCACAATCACTATCATGACAACCAGCATGACCACCACTACTGTGGATTAACATCACTAACAACATCACCACTTCCACCATTGCCATCACCTCCACCAATGTCACCAGAACCACCACCACCACCACCACCACCACCACTACCGTTGCCACCACCATCAATAGTGCCAGTCAGTCCTGTGTTGGTACGTGGCTATCGATGTCTTTGTCAGTAGTGGACAATGGGCTTTCGCCTTCACAGTAGAAACGGCGTGTGCTCCGGACATTTGTGGTCAGTTGAGATTACTGAAAAAAAAGAAAGAAAAACAGTAAAAAAAAAAAACGTAAACAACAATAATAGTAACAACAAGTCACCCAGTGGTCATCATTTACGCGGGTCATCAGGCATCTAGCAAGCATTCTAGGGGATAAGGAAAGGCTAATGACCAGTGCCATGGGGGAGGGGTGGGGTGGTCGGGAAGAGTGTTGATAGATAGACGGGTTCGTTGATTGATAGATGGACAGCGCGTGGTGGTTAACCTGAAGGTCAAACAGATGGATAGTGTACAAAAGGCGACCAAATGTGGCCGACCATATACACATGCAGACAATCAGAGGCATGCGCACACACTTAAATACATATACGCGCACGTTCACATCTGTGCGAATAGCGAATGGTAGTGGTGATTATTAGTTAAGTAGATCGACTGGGTGTTCAAACACTTACGTATAATCTCACTATCGTACCCTCACACACGCACACACACACACACACACACACACACACACACACACACACACACACACACACACACACACACACACACACACACACACACACACATGCACACACAAACATACATATTCTTTTATTCTTTTATTCTTTTATTCTTTTACTTGTTTCAGTCATTTGACGGCGTCAATGCTGGAGCACCGCTTTTAGTCGAACAAATCGACCACTTATTCTTTGTAAACCTAGTACTTATTCTATCGGTCTCTTTTTGCCGGTTTGAATTCCGGTTTACTTGATCCTTGATCGAACGATGTGAACATAGAAACTTCGAACGCCTCCACTTTGGAAAAAAAGAATATCCTTAGAGACCTTCTGGCGACTTTCTTTCTCGCAGTGTGAAATACATCAGAGACTTAGGCGTAAATGTGGGCAACAGTCTAAGTTGGAGCGCATGCATCAACAATAAAAACGATATGGTGCAGAATGTTGTCAGGGATCCTTAGGACTTTCCGGTCCAGAGATCCTAATATCGTCAACGTTCTCTTCGCTGCGTTTGCCAGATCTGTGGAGAGGACACGGCATTCACATGGGCCAGAAACTGAAGTGTGTCCATCAGTGATAGATTGTTAATCAGTTAAGTGGTCTATTTCTAGATGCAACCCAGATGCCTGTGAGCAAAGAATCAGTACCGTTCCGGTGGTAGGTGCAATGTTTCTTCGTGGTGGTCCTTAGTCTTTTAGAGTGACGTCACTTGTTAGACTTGTTAGAGCTGAAATATCTTTTGGCTCTAAAGGGAAAACTAGTACTGCGGTCTTAGCTATGCTACGAGTTTGCTTTCGCCAAGAGAGATACGCGGAAATTTTGAGCCCCAGAAATTAGAGCAACTATAAGGGGTCTAGCTGAGTATCACTCGTATTTAGGGGGATGTGGCATGGTAGAGTTTTCTAAATATGAGTAATGTTTGAGTGTTTTACTGTTAAAATAAATAAGGTTAACATGGTCTCGTAAGAAGTATGTATGTGTATATATATATATATATATGTGTGCGTGCGTGTGTGTGTGTGTGTGTGTGTGTGTGTGTGTGTGTGTGTGTGTGTATCTGTGTGTATATGTAAATGTGTGGGTGTACGAGCGTGCGTGTATATTTGTTTTTTATGTTCACATTGGTCTAAAAATATAGCATCGCTGTATATGATATTTCTTTATGTCGAATGACTTAAACGTTCACAATAAACAGAGATTAATATAAGAAGTGTCAAAGTGAAAAAAAAATAACAAAAATAACCCAACTTGCATCAATATGATCAACACGACCCTTAAGGGTTGCAATCTTATAACAAAAATGCTATCATACAGTTAACCCTCTACCAGATCTCAATCATAAATCTTTTGACAGAAATTTGTCGTAAACGAGATACTCAATTGTATTAACCAAGTAACTGACTGGTGTTTTATTTTTACTGACACTGAAAGGACCAAAGGCAAACTATCTCAGTAATTTAATTGAAAAAAAAATACATATGCGTATGGGGATGGATCTTCGTCGCTTGACGGTGAGGATTCAGGTGCTCAGTTAACTCAACTGCCTCAGCATTAGCGTATAAGTCGCTGAGCGTTTCATAGACGCGTGTACTCTGAACAGTTTTCTTTTCTCAGGTAGAATCAGCGTGGCCCAGGGTGTGATAAAGCTATGCCTTTTGAATTCTGAGTGCAATCCACCCGACGGCTGGCGGGTGGGTCATACAACCTCCATCTTTCCAATTTCAATCATACGTAATGAGTCGACATGAGGCTATAGAAAATGACATTTAGCAAAAACTGAAACGAACCCGGAACCTCGTGGTTGCGAAGCGAACTTCTTAACCACTCGGCAATATATATATATACTTACGTACCCCAACCCAAACCATCACTTACACGGTTTGCCTGCTTCTCTATTTATCAACAAATAAAGAAAGGTGAAGGGAGGAGAGACAGAGAAAAAGAAAGAAACAGTAAAATGAGTTAGGTGAGTACTGTGTGTACGCGTGTGTATGTGTGTGTGTGTATTTGTGTGTGTGTGTGTGTGTGTGTGTGTGTGTGTGTGAGCGCGTATGCTGATCGTAGTTGTGTTTGGCTTAATAGCTATTTCGTCAACACGTGGTTGGCGTGTGTCAGTGATTTGGTGATATATAATGAATGAATATCTATGTTCTACTTGTGAACGTATTATTATCTTACACCGTGGGCATAGACCATCCATCCATCCATCCATCCATCCAGCCAGCCAGCCAGCCAGCTAGCCAGCCAGCCAGCCAGCCGGTCAGCAGGCCCTATATTCATCCAACAACACTTAAATACTATTTTCTTGATTGTCCATTAATTGTTAGAATTTACCTTTCCTAACGACAAATAAATTTATAATATTTTGTGAATTTTCCTGCATTTTATTGGTGTTCGACGTTTTTTTTTTCTTCCTTTTACGTTTATTCAGGGGACGAAATATAAGTGGTCATGACCTTTACGGGACCGCTGAAAACAGTAGAAACCACATCTCTCATGCTTGCTGCAACAGGGAGCAGCAGCACACGAAGATATTAACTTATATAGTGTGTTTAGACGAAACTATATTAGCATATCTGACTAATGTTACAGATAAAAAAAATTCTGACATACATTAAAAATGATACATAGCAACACTGACACATAATAACACTGATATACTTTTTCTACTCTAGGCACAAGGCCCGAAATTTTTGTGGAGGGGACCAGTCGATTAGATCGACTGCAGTACGCAGCTGGTACTTAATTTATCAACATCGAAAGTATGAAAGGCAAAGCTGACCTCGGCGGAATTTGAGCTCAGAACGCAAAGACACGAAATACCGCTAAGCGTTTTGTTCGGCGTGCTAACGTTTCTTATTTCTTATTTCTTTATTGCCCTGAAGGGGCTAAACATAGAGGAGACAAACAAGGAGAGACAAAGGGATTAAGTCGATTGCATCGACCTCAGTGCATAACTGGTACTTAATTTATCGACCACGAAAGGATGAAAGGCAAAGTCAACCTCGGCGGAATTTGAACTCAGAAAGTAACGGCAGACGAAATACTGCTAAGCATTTCGCTCGGCGTGCTAACGTTTCTGCCAGCCCGCCACCTTTTAATAAAACTAATATACATAATAACACTGACATATAAACAATATTCACACACGCACACGCACACACACACACACACACACACACACACACACACACACACACACATTCCAACGACGACAGGCATATAACATAAATGTTACATATAACATTAACATACAAAACAACACTGAAGCATATAACCAGACAGACACGCATAACATTAACACATACATAACAACATCTGACGCACTTATCACAACACTGATGCAACAAGTCTGGTATGCACAACATTAACACATACACATAACAATGCCACATATATAACAACAATGGATCGTATAACACTGCTATTCGTGACAATACGAACATGCATAAAACCACAGACACACATAATCTCCTACGCATGTGAAGACTAGATTTGGGGGGTGGTGGGGATTTGCGGAAGGAATCCAACCGTTAGTAGTCAAGTTTCAACGGGCAAAATAGCAATATCAAGCAACGTCGGACGAGTTGATGAAGTAATCCATCTGGTGCTAAAAACCCTTTCTAGGGCAGGCGTTCGATATAACGTGCTTGTTGATGTGCAGACATGTGCTTAGTCTACATCACCTGAAAAAAACCTCCTGGATGGTGAGCAAGTATTTCGTCCGTTTATAAGATACGTCTTTCCACAACTGGTCTCTTCGACGGGGCTATAGTCTTATGTCAAGAAGAGGCCATGATTGGGCTCCTGGTATCTAGAATAACGTCGCTACCCTCTTTCAGTCAGGCAAGGTGGTCGATAGAAGTATAGCTTTAGCAATTTATAGAGAACTAGTGGTAGGTAAGTACAATGACGTTCTCGACGAAACTATAGATGTCGACGGGGACCAACTACCAGATATTTCGGAGGAGTTTTAGTCCAGAGGATGTTATAAATTGAGTAACGGTTTAATAATTGTCTCGATTCTTCTTCTTCTTCTTCTTCTTCTTCTTCTTCTTCTTCTTCTTCTTCTTCTTCTTCTTCTTCTTCTTTTTCTTCTTCTTCTGCTTCTTCTTCTTCTACTTCTTCTTCCCCTTCTTCTTCTCCTTCTTCTTCTTCTCCTCCTCCTCCTCCTCCTTCTTCTTCTTCTTCTTCTTCTTCTTCTTCTTCTCCTCCTCCACCTCCTCCTCCTTCTTCTTCTTTTTCTTCTTCTTCTTCTTCTTCTTCTTCTTCTTCTTCTTCTTCTTCTTCTTAGAAGTAATGGTAGTAGTAGTAGTTGCTTTTATCGCTGTTCCTGCAAGTTTTCCTGTTACCGTTGCTGTGAATACAGCTGCTCTTGTATTATTATTATTATTATTGTAGTAGTAGTAGTAGTAGTAGTAGTAGTAGTAGTAGTAGTAGTAGTAGTAGCGTGATTTAGGATGGTGGATTAGCCGGAAATAACGGGGCAAAATAGCATTGTCTTATTCGTTACGGCTATAAAGTTTTGCGTTCAGAAAGAGTCGCCGAAATCTTTCCGAATACAATAAAACGAACAATCAGTCTGGTACTGGAGCCCAGTTAATCCCGAGAATTTCCACGCCTTGTGTCCATACTAGAAATTATCATTGTCATCATTTTAATTATAATTATCACGAGACAGCAAAAGACGG
>NC_068986.1:94534133-94535098 GCF_001194135.2 Octopus bimaculoides | reverse complement strand
ATTATTATTATTATTATTATACCCCTTTCTTATTTTTTCTGACCAGGCTCCCGTGGTTTTATGGGTTTTTCCACGTGTAACCTTTCCTTTTTCGAAGCGCCTCCCCCTTTGGGAGTTCTTCTTATTCATTTATCTATTTATTTATCGATTTATTTATTATATCTTTCTCCGTTTTCTTCCTCTGTTTAGACAAACTTTCCTACCTTTTCGGACAAAACCTTTTGTAACCTTCGTCCTGTCTTTGTCCTTATATGTTTTTAATTGATATTAGCCCTTGTGGCCAATAAAACGAATTAATTATTATTATTATTATTATTATTATTGTTGCTGTTGCTGTTGTTGTTGTTGTTCTTTTTTTTTATTGTTTCCACTGGGTCGGGTGGAAAATAAAAAGAAAGACAGCTTTATTATTGTTGTTTATAATACTCGTTACGGTGTGATGCCTGGTGGTGATGTGGAGTGACGGTGGTGTTTGATAAGAATTAGTAAACAAGCGTGGGACCATTCTGAACAAAACTGACTTCTGTTATTCTTATTATTACTGTTGCTGTTGTTGTTGTTGTCGTTGATGAAGTGCTGTTTGTGGTATATGGTGCGACTGTTGAATGAAATATGGCTTGCCTTCTGCGTTGTCGTTACTAACACGCTCCTTAACACCACCACGATTAACACGGCATCTTGACCCCTCCGTAACACTACTTCTCACACAGCTAACGTTTAGTCGATCTCACGGTCATTAGTCAGATAGGGAGTTGGAGGGAGGGAGGGGAATGGAAAAGGGGGGATGGAATACAGCTTTTCCCACGCCTAAAGTTAACTACCTGTGGGGGTGATCAACAAACTCAAATATAACGCAAAAGTTACGGATATATGTATGCATATGTGTGTGTATATATATGTGTGCATGTATGTGTGAGTATGTGTGTATGCATGTACACACACACACACACACACACACACACACA
>NC_068986.1:94532647-94533720 GCF_001194135.2 Octopus bimaculoides | reverse complement strand
GCATGGCTGCAGTCAAATGACTGAAACAAATAAAATAAATAAAATAAAAGATACATATATACACATATATATATATATATATATAGTTAAAAAAAACACAAAAAAACAATAACAAAAAAACAACAAAGTGAGGACGTGATACGGATAGTGTTATTGGACGCTCGGGAAAGGAAAGAAAGGTGTGTGTGTGTGTGTATGTGCGAAGCCTGATCAATAAGTATCCGGACTGTTGCCATAGAAACGAAACTAAAGCACACAGTGTGAAGGTGCTTGGCAAAGATTGACCTTAAACTTTGCTGTGCATGCGTACTAAGTTGTAACATATATATAAATATATACATATAACCAAGTTATATATATTAATTGTTTTTTTTTTTAATGTCAAATCATAATCCATTGATTATAGGCACAAGGCCTGAAACTTTATTGAGAGGGAGCTAATCGATTACATCAACCCCAGTTCACGATTAGTAAGTTGGCTCACGATTCTTGGACCGGACGGCGCGTAGGGTGTTTGATCAAGGCACTTCAGCTGAGAACATGAACCAGCCTAGTTTCAGTGTGACCTTCGCCGCTTCTTCCAGCCACCACACTCCCGATGTTCCGTTGAGCCAAAGGTAGAAAGAAAATCTACCCGTGTCAGCTTGTAACTATACAGACGTAAGCCTGATAAATGCTTCTAAATTACACTCGCTCGCGAGTGACCTCCATGCTTTTATTTTTCGCTTTAACAAACGTTCTGATATTCATGCTCACACATATTCACACACACTCACGCGCGCGCACACACACACAGACACACACAGACACACACACACTTGTGAGTGAGTGTCTTGTTGATTGCTGTTTACAAAATATTGCCTTAGTTTCGTACTTCATGACGTACATATACAAACATACATTGACATGGCATTCGACACAGATACACTATTATATCTCTGCTCCTCTTCTTCCTCCTTTTCTTCTTCCTCCTTTTCTTCTTCCTCCTTTTCTTCTTCCTCCTTTTCTTCTACCTCCTTTTCTTCTTCCTCCTTTTCTTCTTCCTCCTTTTCTTCTTCCTCCTTTTCCTCCTC
>NC_068986.1:94529724-94532461 GCF_001194135.2 Octopus bimaculoides | reverse complement strand
CATCATCATCGTCGTCGTCATCGTCGTCGCCGTTGTCATGATTGTCATCGCTGCTGTCGTCTTTATCATCATCCTCCTCCTCCTCCTCCTCATCATCATCGTCATCGTCATCGTCATCGTCGTCGTCATCATCATCGTCATCATCATCGTTATCATCATCGTCGTCGTCGTCGTCGTCACCGTCATCATCATCATCATCATCATCGTCATCGTCGTCGCTGTCGTCGTCGTCGTCATCGTCTCCATCATCATCATCATCATCATCATCATCAGCAGCAGCAGCAGACGAAGAAAGCCACCACGAATTGGTTCCACATGCAAGAAACAGTAGCCAGTTCACCCTTGAACGAAAGTCTTGTGTCTTCACAGAGGATATAGACTTTGGAATAAGGTGTTTCTGTATTTCTTGTTCTACAAAATGACAGGATTGCCATGGATTGAGTACTTTTATTCATATGTTTCCCATTTCAGATACGGTCTAGAGCTAAGCAATAATAACATCACTGTTGCCTTTGCATCATCGGCATCATCATCATCATCATCATTATCATCAACGTAATAATTATCCTCCTCCTCATCATCGTCATCATCTTCAGCTCCCACCAACAGATGCACCAACGGCAGCAGCAACACCGCCACTGCCCCAACATTACCAACTACACTAGTATTACCAGCAACACCAACATCACCTCCAGTAGTCTTTTGAGGCCATCGTTAGATTTGTAGACCTTTCGGAATACACGGCATTGACAAGTATGCACAAATAGGAAGGCAGAGAAGTTAGTCGAGTTCGTGTTTCATGGGTCCGCAAATGAGATTTAAGCCCAACAAAAGTAATATGACGTTACAGGCATATGTATATATATATATTTATACGGATCTAGTCAAACTGCTTCGCAAAATATGCATTTTTTAAAAGAAGCAAAAAATCGGAATATCGGCTATAATAATGTAGTTTTCCAGTCTTATTGCTATGAATGTATGATGTTGTGGAGGAAAAAATTGGAGGAAAAAGTTGCAGAAGTTTAAAAATAAAAATAAAACTGTATTTTTAGCCAATAGTGAGACAGAAATGTTCCGCGTTTAGCGGAGCGGTGTCAACTTTAAGGTTGTACCTTGTGAAATTTATAGTTTAGCGTCTGTGGAATGACCTGTTCATTGTGAGTTTCTAAATAAACAGAAATACCTAATAAAATCAACATGTATCATCTTACTGTTTCTTTTGTCTCTTCATTGATTGTATGCTTTTATTATTTTTAAAAAATTTGTTAGATTAATATATTTGTCTGCATGTGTTTATGCGTATTTCAGTATAATGTATAATTGTCATGTATTTGTGTATATCATTAATATATAAGTGCCTGTGAGTATGTGTGTGTGTGTGAAGAAACTTTAAAGTTGAGTAACGTCTTCATGCTTGGATTTGTAAACTATTATAAGAATAGCACTGGTTAACAAAGAATTTGTCCCAAGGAAAAGAATACCTGTATCTTATAAGTTTTTGCATGCAGAATAGAATTCAAAAATAATGTCAAATTATCTGTATCACCCACAGTTTCTCTGTTCCACGATATCCCTCTCAGTTCCTGTTACGTGGGCTAAATTTCAGAGAAGCTGTTGAAATGTGAAGCTAGCAGTTTAATAAATACTCCTCGTTTAAATGTTTATGTGTAGAGGTTCACTCCGTCGGTTACGACGACGAGGGTCCCAGCTGATACGATCAACGGAACAACTTGCTCGTGAAATTAACGTGCAAGTGACTGAGCAATCCACAGACACGTGTACACCTAACGTAGTTCTCATGAAGATTCAGCGTGACACATAGCGTGACAAGGCCGGCCCTTTGAAATACAGGTACAGCTAATTTTTGCCAGCTGAGTGGACTAGAGCAACGTGAAATAATATGTCTTGCTCAAGGACACCATGCGTCGCCGGGAATTGAACTCATGACCTTATAATTGAGAGTCGAATGCCCTAACCACTAAGCCACGCGCCTTCACATTTATGAATAGAATTAACCTAGTGAAATCATAAATCCAGCTATTTGAGTCAATGAGTCGCTGAAGCTTGGCAATACTGAGTCGATGACTCACTAATGCTTTGTCAGTACTGTGCTTGAAGTGTAGGTGTGCGGTTTTGTACTAAGTTCATATATTCCATTCATCTTCATAATGCCTAGAAACTGTATAAACATCGCAAACAACTTTTGCTGTAAATGAAAAATATGTAAAATATTAAGACAATTGACCAAAAATATCAATAATTAAATTCTAATTGATAAATATAATTTTTCATTAAGACAAAATACGCGGGTGAAGAAAATCTCGTGGTGTGAAGAATCAACACAACGTGCGGTTGTCGTGGTAACAAGCTTTTAATGCCTCGCTGTCTGTTGATTGACTAAAATTACCTAAATTTTTTTTTTTTCTTAAAGAAAAGCTCTACAGTTGTATTTGTCCCCTCTGTGTGCAGCCCTGTGTGGCTAATAAAAGAAAGTTATCTATCTATCTATCTATCAGTCAGTCTGTCAGTCCGTCTGTCTGTCTGTCTGTCAGTCAGTCAGTCCATCTGTCTGTCAGTCAGTCCATCTGTTTGTCTGTCTATCTATCTATCTATCTATCTATCTATCTATCTATCTATCTATCTATCTATCTATCTTTCCCTCTCTCTTTCTCACTGTCTGTGTCTCTGTCTGTCTGTCTGTCTGTCTGTGTATATATATATATATATATATATA
>NC_068986.1:94528247-94529092 GCF_001194135.2 Octopus bimaculoides | reverse complement strand
GTGTGTATATATATATATATATATATATACATAGTATTAATAATTAGGAGAACGGAGATTCCTCGCATCCACAATTTTATTTCACAGTTATTTACAGCATCTTTTCGGGACCTACACGTGTTTCAATTGCAGCGACTGCACACTGTTGGATATGGAACCTAGCATCATGGTCGGTGCAGTTTCATCAGGGACCTAACCTTCTGCCGTTTCTAAGTAAAACTAAAGGGATGAACAAACTTAATGAAATGCTGCATGGGAGGTATGTATGCCACTATTAATAGCTGTAGGAATCTTGACCTAGCTTTCATCTCTACTAAATGCGGTAGGTGCACATTTATATATATGGTTCAGTGGCTAGAGCGTCGGGTTCATACGTGAGTGTGTGCATGCGTATGCACATATTACATGTCTATACGCAAATGTGTGACGTAGAGTATGTGTCTCCCTCCCACACCGTTTAACGACCGGTGTTGGTTTGTTTACCTCCCGATGGCCTGGCGGTTCGACAAAGTTAAACGATAGAATAAGTAGCAGGCTTGAAGTACTGGTGTCGATTTGCTCGATCAAGCACTGTAAGGCGGTGCCTGAGGATGGCCATGTGTACATGTGTGTGTATATACGTAGGAGTGGCTGTGTGGTAAGTAGCTTGCTTACCAACCACATGGTTCCGGGTTCAGTCCCACTGCGTGGCATCTTGGGCAAATGTCTTCGACTGTAGCCACGGGTCGACCAAAGCCTTGTGAGTGGATTTGGTAGACGGAAACTGAAAGAAGCCCGTCGTATATATGTATATATATATATGTATATATATATGTGTGTGTGTGTGTGTGTGTGTGTGTGTGTGT
>NC_068986.1:94526583-94527232 GCF_001194135.2 Octopus bimaculoides | reverse complement strand
TCTCTCTCTCTCTCTCTCTCTCTCTCTCTCTCTCTCTCTATATATATATATATATATATATATATATATATATAATAAGGAAAGCAGTGCGTGTGTGGTGTGTATGCGACTGTACATAAAAGTCGTAAAAAAGACACATGGCTTTTGTTCGTTTGAGCAACGGTGATTACGTTTGGTGGTGGTGGTGGTGGTGGTGGCAGTAGAATGTGTTATAGGTACCGTTGACTTATAGTAACAATGTTAATATAAACAGTACTACCGGCTCAACCACCATTACCATCTCCCACGACAACCATCACCACCAGCAGTACAGCCATCAACATCACCGAAATTACTATTGTCGTGACTACTTCCACATCTTTCCAGAAAGAAGAGAACAAATTTATAAGAATGCTCTATGTGTGCGTATATACATACATACAATACGTATATCTGAATGTGCAAGTATGTGTGTGTATATGTATGTATGAATACATATATTTATATGTGTGTATTTTGCTCGGTTGAAATGAACACTATCAACTGTTGTAATGTTTCTTTTCGTGAGAGCCGAGGTATTCGTTGATATAGCTCTGTTGGAAAACATGTCTCAACATGGCGGCCTGAAGAATGTGTGCATACATAGATTGATGCGTGCATTTATATATAT
>NC_068986.1:94526411-94526573 GCF_001194135.2 Octopus bimaculoides | reverse complement strand
AATGTTGAGGAGTATGTTAAGAGTTCGTGGTGCGAGGGATGTAGGAGAAGTGAGTGGTGGGTATATTAATGTATATGGTGGTATAATAAACATCCCCTGGTTGCTTGGATGCTTCAGACTACCCCTGAAGGATTGAGGCAAGCCTATCATTTACCTATATAT
>NC_068986.1:94524670-94525460 GCF_001194135.2 Octopus bimaculoides | reverse complement strand
TATATATATATATATATGCTGAGACCCCCTTCGGTCATGACTGACCTTGGGATTGCACCTAGAAAATTACCCTCCGAGGCACAAGTCCGGGTAAGTGTGTTTATGGAAGACCAGTAGTCACCCATGCATACCTGACTCCCCTCGCCACGCCACCAGTGTTATCCAAGGGAAAGGCAAAGATCGGTACACCTTGGCACCTGTGACGTTCCAACACATTTCTATATATATAGCTGAAATTTACAGAAAAAAAAAACGCGAGGACAGGTATATGAACAATAAGCAGGTGTATTAGTTTGACGCTCGGGAAAGTGAGAAAGTCTTTTACGTTTCGTGCCTACGCTATTCGACAGTAAGGAATAAGAGAAAATAAACAGAGAGAGAATAGAAAAGCTTGTGGATTTATTAGTCAAGCATGGTGACTGGTTAGAAACGAAAGGTTTTGATAGGAGAGGATGAAAGAAGGAGAGGTGATAAAGTATTGGTGATCCCAAAACGAAGGCGCGCGTGCGTGTGTGTATGTGAGCATGTGAAAGTGCGTGTGTGTAGATGGGGGATAGTGACTTTGACGTGTGTGGTAGTGTCCGTGTGTATGTGTGTGTGGATGGATGAAGGTGTGTGGATGGTGTGTGGATGAAGGCGTGTTGTGCGGATGATGGTGTGTGGTGTGGGTACTGGAAAGTGGTCAGTTCTAGTGTGTGTGGTGTGGGTGTGCGCATGTGGGGGGATGTGTAGGTAGGGTGTGAGGTGGGAGCAGGGGTTTTATTGCGTAGGTTGGGATGTGTGTGTGGGG
>NC_068986.1:94523204-94523595 GCF_001194135.2 Octopus bimaculoides | reverse complement strand
GGGGGAACGGAAGACAGGCAACAGCGGGTGCGGGAAGAGAGAGCAGAGGCACGGTCCACGAAACGTACCTTGGCAAGGGCTGTGTGGATAGTGATGAGGAGATAACCACGAAGGATGAAGTGGCGAGCCATGAGATGAGACTGAGTCTCAATGTCATGGTTGTCACTGCAGAGCCTGTGCAGACGGAGGAATTGGGAGTAAGGGATGGAGAGCTTGGTGTGGGCAGAATGAGAGGAGGAGAAATTAAGGTAGGAGTGTGAGTCGGTATGTTTGTAGTGGATGGAGGTGGTGAGAGCGGAGTGGTGTATGTTGAATGAAATGTCGAGAAAATGCGACGGAAGGAGTCTAGTTGTTCGGTTGTTCGCCGGAAAGTGAATATATATATACCTTT
>NC_068986.1:94521469-94523104 GCF_001194135.2 Octopus bimaculoides | reverse complement strand
ATATATATATATATATATATATATATATTGAGAGAGAGTAAGACAGAGACAGATGTTTATAAAATACTTTTATGTTAATGAATAAGTGTGCGTGTTTGTAAGTGCGAATGTTTATTTATCTAACCATATGTATGTATATTCTCTTCTATTTGTGATTATTTGAACTCTTCCAAAAAGAAGGAACTGATTTCTAACAAAGGTACAAGGACACCTCGTTGGAATGTAGATAACAAAAACATTGTTATATCTTGATCTTGAATAAATGCCTTCCATATTTTTACTGTTCCATCTACAGATTATATTCGTGACGTGCGAGTTAGCTGGTTGGTTTATTTTTCTGAAAACCCCAGCTTAACCAGATTGTCACTTAGGTATATATTTACAAAACCAAGTGTACCAATTATTATTAGTATAAATATGAACTTATAATTTGGATATAGAAACTGGATGTTTCGACGCCATTATCCTTAGTTATCTTCTTTGTCTTTGAATTTTTGATGAAATATGCTCACACTAACGTCCATTTGGGTGCAATGTAAAGATCCAGAGGGCGTTGAAGAAAAGTGGAGTGATAACGGGGTGGCCAAAAAGGGGCAATGGATGTAAAAACCCCAAATAATGGGTTAAGTTGTGAAATGCAGTTGTCTAGAATTTGCCGCAGAAATGGGTCTGTGTTTGTGTTGGGTGGGTGGAGGCGCTAGGAATGTAGCCTGAGGGCCAAGGGGGCAGCAGGCTGAAAATGTTTTTGAACCACTGAGTTAGACCTTCAGCTAGAAAGCGATAGATTCATAGATGAGTATCACAAGTGGATTTGTTCTTTTTTCACTATCAAACTGGCGTCTGTGATATTTCTCTTTTACTCCCTCTCTCTTTCTTTCCTTATCATCACATACATACACACATACAGACACACATGCGCACAGGCATGCTAACACATATGCCTATGCACCTTTTCGTAAACTATGCACGGAATTACATCCTCAATATATTTGACCAATATTTTATACACACACACACAACACACCTTCAATTCCGTGAGTTTAAATTCAAATCTGATTTTGTTGACCACTTTGACGAAAAAAGTACCCCTCCCCCACCTCACCTTTGAGAAATATTTAGTTCAAAATTTACGATTCATCATTGTTTACACTATACCTGGTATTTTACATTACGTCAGTTACAAATGTACGTAAGCGGGTATATTTCGAGCAACTTCCTGTTATTGACCGGCTGAGGAAGGGAATAAATGTACGCATTCCTAGGCTTGTATCTTCCAGGAATATACAAATATGTACGACTATATCACACATGAAAGGAAGAAAAGACCAGCTGACAACAAATGTTGATTATCCAAATCTAAACTAAAACTATAAAACATATTGTCAACGGTTGAGATAATGATCTCTGTATACTATTGAAGTACAATAAACGGCACAAATAATTGACAGTGTATGTATTTAGATATGATTAATTCTTAGCGACAGAAAGAGTATCAATACCGAACGGTAATAAACATTACCTTTTGGTATCAACACTATTTCCCACTTAAAAAATGGATGTTCTGTTAGAACACAGAATAGTGCGGTAGTTGCCATGAGAGACTCTCTCATGTGAATATATATATATATATATATA
>NC_068986.1:94516695-94517241 GCF_001194135.2 Octopus bimaculoides | reverse complement strand
CTTTGTAAGCCTAGTACTTATTCTATCGGTCTCTTTTTGCCGAACCGCTAAGTTACGGGGACGTAAACACACCAGCATCGGTTGTCATGCGATGGTGGGGGGACAAACACAGACACACACACACACATACATATATATATATACATATAAACGACGGGCTTCTTTCAGTTTCCGTCTACCAACTCCACTCACAAGGCTTTGGTCGGCCCGAGACTATAGTAGAAGACACTTGCCCAAAGTGCCACGCAGTGGGACTGAACCCGGAACCATGTGGTTGGTAAGCAAGCTACTTACCACACAGCCACTCCTGCATGTTCTTCTGCTATACTTTTATGTCTACGACAAACGTGTTCTCGTGTGCGTGTGGTTGTATGCATATGCAGATACACACACACATATACATAGATACATGTGTGTGTATATATATAATGTGTGTACATACATATATACTTACATACATATATATATATATATATACATATATATACATAAATACATACATGCATACATACATACATATATATATATACATACATACATATATAT
>NC_068986.1:94509550-94516077 GCF_001194135.2 Octopus bimaculoides | reverse complement strand
TATATATATATATATATATGTATATTCATATGAGTGTGGAGTATAAGCAACGATAATGTGCTCAGAAAAATGACTCAGGGGTGGCCATTGGTAAAAAATGAAATTGCGTATATTAAATAAAATTTGAATTCATGATGCGTTAAAATTATACCCACTTTCTAAAAATAAGATGGTTAGTTAACTTCAAGAATCATACACACACAGATAGATGGCGGTTGTACTGTTTTTTGGGGGCTCTGTCGAGGAAGGCCAATATTTCTGATGCTGTTTTGGCTACTTTGAAGATGTACTCTCAGAAGCAGAGATAGTTTGTGAAGCGATAAGGGCTCCAGCTGTATGTTCACGCTCAAGGAGATTTTACGATATTGTTGTCTTGATAAATTCGTGTATCTCACGCATTCATTAGGAAATTCTGCTAAGGTACAGTATTTTCCTTTACACTCTGAACTTCCTCTTTAAGTCAGCCGTTTTCAAATAATTAAATACCAATCCCATCCCATCCCAATATATTCATGAAATTTTTCAGTATCCCCTCTTCATTATTGAAAAGATAAAAATAGGTTTAGCATCCTCATAATCGTGCCTTCTTCACCAAGATCTTTGACTTGTTTACAATATTGGAAGCCATCTTGATTTTATAAAATTTATCAATTTTTTCATCCCTTTTTCAATCCTTTTTACACCATCCCGCCAAGTACGATATATTTCTTTTGAGAAACATCGTTTTTAAGAAGTTGATGAAAATATTGATCTGAGAGATATTTGTACTTTGTTTCATTCATCGTGTACCCTATACTACCAGAAGAAAAATGCCTGCTGTTTCTTGCTAAAAGAAGGGAGTGAGATGACTTCAACGATAGACATGGTCGACATAAACGGTTTTTAATTATCATAAGAATATAGAGGTATTGATGACAAAATCAGTAGAACGCCTAATTAATTATCTTGTAGTATACAGGGTGCTCAATGTAAAAGTTGACTCAATTGTATTTATTAATAGTTATAAAAAATGTGCAATATTATGGACAAACCTACTTTTATTAAAATGCTCATTTAAAAGTTACAACGTCAAACTGGTTACAAAAGGTGTTGAAATTGCTGACCGCCATATTGAAGACATAAGTCAACGGGACGACGTTTGTTCTGGAACACACTAATCAAAACTTCGCGTTTGATAGTTCGGATAATATCAACGATATCCGTACACAGTTCATCAAGTGTATGCAGATTCTTTGCAAACACAGCGTCCTTGATATAGCCGAATAAAAAGAAATCGAGAGGCGTTAAGTCTGGCGATCAGGGTGGTCAGAGGCCTTTCGTGATCAACCTGTGTTAAAAAGTTTGTCATAAGTGAAACAAAATGTTGTTGCTAACATGACATATTGGTGAGTCCTGTTGAAGCCATGCATTACTCATTTCATTCTCAGTTAGCTGCTCAACAAACTGATCTATTATCTCACAATAACATTCTGAATTCAAGGTTTCTTTGAAAAAAAATCGGTCCTACTATTCGTCGCTTGCTGATAACCTTCTATACACCAATCTTTACTGCCTGTAAGGGTGATTCGACAAAGTCGTGAGGATTGAGAGCACTCCAGATGTGAGTGTTTTGCGAATTTAAGTATCCCGATAGGTGAATCGAAGCCTCGTCATTGAAGAAGGTCATGTTAATTAGAGAGAGCTAATCTGAACCAATCAGAGAGAGCCAATATTTTGAGAGTTAATCAATGACACCGAAGTCAACTTTCATTTTCTTTCTTCTGAGAAGGATAAAATAAAGTGGCAATCACATAATGAGATCAATGTAACTAATTATGGTAATATATGTAAATGATATACTATAGATTTGAAGACTTAGGGGCCTTATTTTAGAGTAGAAGACTTAAGGGACAAGTAAGAATTTAGGACCCTACGCTTAAGGGAGAGGATTATCTTGCATGGAAAAAGAGTTTCGTATTCATAGACATACTCTTATACGTATACACACTGGCATGTACTAATACATACAAATACACACACTCATATCCATACATGCACACAAGAAGGAATATGTGTTTGTGTGCGCATGTCTGCACATGCATACGTATAAAGTACATGCGTAATACATATTTGCATTCAATTTCCAGCTGTGTGCATCAATACTTAAAAGAACATGCATACATGATGGCCACCCACTCGTGACCGAGGAAGACCATTGCTGACCTTCAGGAACATTGTGCGCTCTAGGACTAACATATTTTGCATTTGCGACTCCGTTGGTGGCTAATGAGCCGTACTCTTGACAAGCACACCCGACTGCAAACACTGCAAACTAAGCTTTCCCCATTCACTACACCAGCAGTGTGCTTTCGAGCAGCACGCTTAAATTCTTCATGCAGAATATGTGCTCTCTCAAAGGTGTCAAGCCCCTCCTTAACCTGCTTCCTCCATCTGTGGCGATGACAGGCATTGCTCTCCCAGTCGGTCTCCTGCATACTACACTCCTTTAATGAGTCCTTAAATCGCAGCTTTGGTTTCTGCCGAGGTCCCTTTCTACTAACAAGTTCTCCATATAGCATCTGTTTAGGGATCCTACAATCCTTCATTCTAATAAGATGTCCAGTCTCACGTAACCGCTGCTTGTGCACCATCGCCTCAATACTTGAGATATCAGCTTTCCTCAGGCCCTGTGTGTCTGGAGTTTTTAAGGTCCAGCCAACATTCAGAATGTGTCTTAGACATCTCTGATGAAAGCGTTCAAGGACCTTTACATGACGTTTGTAAAGGGTCCATGTCTCACATGAGTAAACAAGTGCTGTCAGTACATAATACATACATACATACATATGTGTGTATGCGGAGCAAGAGTAAGTGTGTGTGTGAGAGAGAGAGAGAAGGGGCGTAGGTCGAACAAAAGTAAAGAGGTTGCTTGTATGCATGTATGTCCGTATGAATGTTTATATGTATGCGTGTGCATTTTGAGAATGTCGTGAGTGTAGTATACTCGCTGTTTATGAAACGAGGAAGGTTGGGTGCGATTATCCAAGTGTATGTATATGTGTATGTGTATGTGAATGTGTATGTGTTTGTACGTGTAAGGGTGTGAGTGGGTACTTGCCAGTGTGCTTATATGTAAATGTGCAAATGCATGTGCATATGAGTGTGGCGGTGGGGGATGGAGTATATGCACGTGTGGGTGGGTGTAGATATCTGCGGATGTTTATACTGGTTTACGATTGTGAATGTGTTTAAACATACGTGTGTATGTGTGCGTGTATGTATATATGTATGTATGTGCGTGCGTGCTGTGTGTGTATGTATGCATTTGTGTGTATACATGTATGTTTGTATGTATGTATGTATGTATGTATGTATGTATGTATGTATGTGTGCGTGTATGTATGTATGTGTGCGTGTATGTATGCGTGCTTGTGCATGCGTGTGTATATATGAGTGTGTATATGTGATTATCTATTCATAATTCAAGCACGTGTGTGTATTTTGTTGCTTCAAGACATAGCCCCGCCTACCACCAGACATGATCAAAATCATATAAAAATGTGATGCAACAACGGCAACAAAATAGGAAAAAGTGCAACAAGAAGAGAAGCATGAACGTTTCATTAATAACAACAACAACAACAACAGCACAAGTGACAACAACAACAACAATAATGAAAACAACAACAGCTGAACATAACAGCAAAAACAAACACAGAATATACAATAACAACCAAGGTAACATGAAAAAGTACAAAAACAATAATAAAAACAATAACAAAAAGCAATAAAAAACCCTAATAAGTCTTACAGATGAATAATAAATAAAGAAAAAAAAACTAAAATAAAAGCCGTAAAGATTTCAATAGACATTAAGAAACATATAAATAATGGATTGTTGAAAGTAACGAAACGAAAAGAATAAACCTATACAAAAGGTAGAAAACGGAACGAAACTAAATTACATGTTTTATGTTTTATTTATTTTATGAGCACACGTGACTAGTTTAGAACAGTGAAGGCAAGAGAGTTGAGGTGGTGTTGGTGGTGGTGTTGCTGAGTAGAGGTAGTAGTAGTAGATGTGTTAGCAGTGGTGGTAGAGATTGAGTGGTAGAAAAGGCGATGGTGAGGGTGAAATAAATGGTGGTGGTGATGGTGGTGTTATTTGAGACGGTCGTGTAATCTTTTACCTTTTCCTTGCTTCGGTCATTGGACTGCGACCATGCTGGAGTACAACTTTGAAGGGTTAAGCTGAACAAATCGACATCAGTACTTAGTTTTTTTTTTAAAGACTGGGCCTTATTCTATCGGTTTCTTTTAGCGAACACTACGAGATTACGGGTACGTAAACAAACCAATACCGATTCTCAAGCGATGGTCTCACACACACACACACACACACACACACACACACACACACACAAACACTCACACACAAACACTCACTCAGACACGCACTGATATGTAGCGGGCTTCCGTACAGTTTCCGTCTGCTAAATTCATTCGCAACGTATTGGTCGGTTCGGAACTATAGCAAAAGACACTTGAGCAAGGTGCCATGCGGTAGGAATGAACCCGAAACGAGCTGCTTCACCATAGTTATGCTTGTCGTTGCTGTATAATTTAGACAAGATATTACAACTAGTACCTCACCAAGTATATATACATATACAACATAAACACACCAGTATTTAAATTTTTGGCGAATAACAATTATAACCTGGCAAGCTTTCGCACAAATTAGTAAATATCTTGTTTACCGATTTCTATGTATGAAAGAATACTTTCCGAATTAGATTAGAATGTTCTGAGTATGTGTTACTGAGTAGACCAAATCAAGTCAAAACACCGGTGTCTGGCGATCGATCGGTGTTCTTATGGAAGCTCTGTACTTTTAACACAACTGTCTGTTTGAAAAGTTTTCTGTGACAAAATATTACAGCTAGTATTGCCTCACGTATACGTACACGTGTATAAATGTTACATATAATATTTCAATCTATGCCTTTTATTTTCAAGTGCATTTACTGGTTTAATTCTAGCCTGGCTAGCTTTCATACAAATCAGTAAGTATTTTGCTTAGTGGTTCTTATATCGGAACCAGAGGCTTTCGTATTAGCTCATCATGTCCCTGTTATTCGTCACTGAAGTGACCAAATGAAATCGAAACACCGTGTTTGGTGATCCTCCGGAGATCTGAGCGAAGCTGTGTTTTTAACTCATAGTTCTCTTTGGGAAATTTCTCCGAACCAAAATATAGCTAGTGTACACACACATAATTTACACACACACACACACACACACACACAAACCCCTCCCCAAATAAACAGACACGATTACTTTATATAGTGCGTATATTCTTGTTACTGTTGCTGTTTGGATCCAGGTCTGTCGGCTTCGAGAAAGCCTATGATCAAAAGTGTCCCAGTCAAGGTCCTATGATTTTAGGACTTTCTTGAAATGCATTGCTCAATATGTCCTTCCATTTTCCAAGACGGTAGATGTAATTTGAGGATGATTTGGCCGTTAATTTTAGCAGCCCGAATAATTACGTATAGACTTCTCATTGATGTTGGCATTAGAGTTATTATGGCGTTGTTGTTGTCACTGTCGTTGTGGCGTTGATTTTACTGTTGCAGCTCTTGTTGCTGCTGCTGACGTTGATAATGATGATGATGATGATGATAGAGGTGGTGGTGGCACAGTGTAGTTGTTTTTGTCAGCTCTAAATCAGTTCTGAGTAGCTCCGATCCAGAATACTTATGATCAAAACATTGAACCCGCGATCACATGAACACACCTTCTTCTTAGGCATAGCGCATCTAAGGATATATTTTCTCATGTGACTTTCTGTAAAGAAGCCATGATATTATATCCAGAAGTTTTGTTTGCTTGATCAAGCGTCATCCTAACCATGACTATTGCACCTTTCTAGGCAGTTTCTAAGACTGCATTGTATAATATTACTTTTGTTCTTGTTTTAAGAGAGTAGGGTGTGATCTCAGGAAGATTTGGTGGCTACTTCTAGCAAGATGAGCAACCACATTGAGGCTCTCTCGTTGATGGGAACTGATCATGGTGTTGTTGTTGTTGTTGGTGGTGGTGGTGTAGTGCTGTTGGTTATATATTAGTTTTGTTTGTGATTGTGTTATTATAGATGTCATAGTTTAACCCTAGGTTTGCCATGGTTGAGCAGATCATGATCAAATGCATTCAGACACGTCTGTTTTAGAAGCAGCGTAGGACTACATTACCACTGTAGTGTTCTATTTTTAAGACGATTGAGTGAGATTAATGGATATTTGACTGCTATTTCTATAAACACGAACAACCATAGGAGTTCACTCATCTGATGATTGCAAACAACTCGCGCGCACTTTCCTTGTACACACACACACACACACATACGCAAACACACACACACACACAGACACACGCGAACACACACACACACACACACACACACACACACACTATCGTTCACAATCACTCGCACACACAAACCATTTATTCATAGACACACATACGCAAACACACACACACACACG
>NC_068986.1:94508112-94509434 GCF_001194135.2 Octopus bimaculoides | reverse complement strand
ACACACACACACACACACACACACACTATCGTTCACAATCACTCGCACACACAAACCATTTATTCATAGACACACATACGCAAACACACACACACACACGCACACACACTCACACTATCGCTCACGCAATCACTCGCACACACAAACCATTTACTCATAGACATACATACGCAAATACACACACACACACGCACACAATCCAGGTAGTAATAGCGGCAGCGGCGGCGGCGGCGGCGGTGGTGATGGGGGATTGTCACTGCCATCGTCGTTGTCGTTATGAGCGTCAAGGTAGAAGTATAAACGGCACAATGCCACGCGCCACAGCGCGTCACCACACACCTCCACGTTTCACAATTCAGCACCACGTGAGCCACGTGGTACATTCAGATAGATCATGTGTATTGCCAGTGTGAACGTATATAATTTTCTTCAGTAGTATAGTAAAACGAGGAAGGGGAGGAGCGCAATGAAAGCCGGTTAAATAATGTAATAGAAAGCGAGGGTGGTAGGGTGAGGGAAAGAAGAACAGCGAGGGAGGAAAGTGAGGGGGGTTAAAACAGGGAGAATGAAGGGAGGCGGAGGAGGAGGAGGAAGAGTGGAAGGGTAGAAGGAGTGCAGTTATAAAGTGTTCTTATTGCTGTTTAACCCCATGTCAGTACTGGTCGAACAAGGCTAAATATCCAAGCCATTTCAGCCGTAACTATCCCGACTTTTCGCACTCTTCCCTAAGCGAAGAGAACTCAGAACCGCGTTAATAATGAATTCAGTCTATCTTTTTCTGTGACTGTTGAGTGTCACTTAAAAAAGATTTGGTTGTGATGTTTAGCATTTTAGGAAAAACGCCCACTTTGACTTGGCTGGTTGTATTGATGGTGGTGGTCTTGATGCTGTTAGAGAGACCTATAACCGAAGGCGTTCCAGCCGTATTTCACTCCAGATCAGTTATAGTAAACGTCTGATCCACAGTGTTGCAGTCGTAGCCATCTCGTGCTTTTGACGTTTCATTCTCTATTATGCATTACTCTACCTTCAGACGGTTCCAATAACTTTCCTACTCTAGGCACAAGGCCCGAAGTTTTTGGGGAGGGTGCCAGTCGATTAGATCGATCACAATACGCAACTGGTACTTAATTTATCGACCCCGAAAGGATGAAATGCAAAGTCGACCTCGGCGGAATTTGAACTCAGTACGTAAAGACAGACGAAATACCTATTTCGTTATTGCCCACAAGGGGATAAACATAGAGGGAACAAACAAGAACAGACGAACGGATTAAGTCGATTACATGGACCCCAGTGCGTAACTGGTACTTAGTTTATCG
>NC_068986.1:94506639-94508029 GCF_001194135.2 Octopus bimaculoides | reverse complement strand
ACAATACGCAACTGGTACTTAATTTATCGACCCCGAAAGGATGAAATGCAAAGTCGACCTCGGTGGAATTTGAACTCAGTACGTAAAGACAGACGAAATACCGCTAAGCATTTCACCCGGCATGCTATCGTTTCTTTCAGCTCGCCTCCTTAGACGGCTCCAATAACGCATCAGTTTTAATGCGGCAAGCTTGCAGAATCGTTAGCGCGCCAAGCAAAATGCTTAGCGGCATTTCTTCCGGCTCTGTACGTTCTGAATTCCAATCCTGCCGAAGTCGACTTTACCTTTCATCTTTTCAGGGTCGATAAAATAAGTACCAGTTGAGCAATGGGGTCGATGTAATTGATTTATTTCCTCTACAAAAATTGCTGGCTTTGTGCCAAAATCTGAAACCTATGAGAAAGCCTTCTGAGATAACATCTCCCTTCATTTTTAAGACAGGCTAAGCTAGGAGCTAACATGAAAGGGTCAAATATATGGTTCCCTACAGCGTTCTTAATGGGACAAGACGATTTAGAGCAGTAGTCCTCAGCCGGATCCAACCGATGATGGTGCGTTTACGTCTCCGTAACTTAACGGTTCGGCCAAAGTGACCAATAGAATAAGTACTAAGCTTACAAAGAATAAGTCCTGGGGTCGATTTATTCGACTAAAAGGTGGTACTCCAGTATGGCCTCAGTCAAATTACCGAAACAGGTAAAAGAGTAAAAACAAATTAAAAAAAAAAACAAGAGTATGTTTTCATGCAAAAATGATCCGACTAACATAGAATACAAATGAAATTAAGGATTAAAGGGATTAGAGAAAATTATTACAAATCCAACAGCCATTTCTTTCCTTTAACACCTCAAATGTAAGATCTCTTCTCTGAAGACGGAGGCTCGTCTCATCCTATGATGGAATCAATTTACAAACATTGAAGCACCAAGCCCCCAGGAACAGCTGTTGGATTTGTAATACTTTTCGTCAACCCCTTTAATCCTATATATCGTTTGCATTCTGTGTAAGTCCCACTGTTTTGTAAGGAAACAAATATACATTTTTTTTTTATATTTCATGTATTAATGTAGTAAAACTTTATATACTGATCTTCTAACTTGCTTGTCCCTACATTTATTTCTGTACCCGTTCAAGTTTAATTCTCTTGAGCACTACAAAGTATACGGAGAATAACTGATTCTCATCTACGAACTATATATTACCACCTACACTTTTTTCTGCAAAATAGGGGTAGTTTATCCTGTTCAGGCTATACTATTAGCATTATCCTGCGATTGAGAATTTAAATATCACTTCTTTAATTTTCTAAGACATCTCAACGCTTCTAAAAAGCAAATTCGTTTGTTTGTTTACGTTATATCGTAATTTGAATTTAATATATATATATATA
>NC_068986.1:94504915-94505571 GCF_001194135.2 Octopus bimaculoides | reverse complement strand
ATATATATATATACATACATACATACATACATACATACATACATACATACATACATACATGTATACACACACACACACACATAAATATATATGTATAATACAAAAGTATCAAAGGTGTCCTTCTCTTTTTAAAGACAGTATGCCATGATTTGAGAAAATTTGGTCGCTACATTTAGCAGGCGGAAAAGCCGTGTAGAGGCTTCTCCGTCGGTAGGGATTATGCGGAGGGAGCGTCGATAATGACTGAGGTTACATAAAGAGAAAAGAGAACAGTAAGTGTGACGTACATTTGCGAGTTTATACGTGCGTGTGTGCATACATGTGCGTTTATGAATATGTGTGTGTATGAGCTTATATGGACGTATATGTATGCGTGTACATGCATGTATATAAGCGTGTATGTGTTTATGTGCATGCTTGTAAGTGTTGGCTTGAAATTCGAGGTGGGTGCCTTAAGAATACATGGAAGAGGCAGCAGCTCTGCTGGAGTGACGGCGATGGGGGTGGTGGTGATTGTGTGTGTGGGGTGGGGTGGGATTGTGTCGGTAGTGTCGGCTGGTTGTTCCGGGTTCGAACAATAAACGATGCAGGTGCTTCTTCAGCCCAGCCAGCAACAAAATACACCTCCCCACTTTTGTCTTCCGCCGATTAAAGAG
>NC_068986.1:94503572-94504152 GCF_001194135.2 Octopus bimaculoides | reverse complement strand
CACCACCACCACCAACAACAACAACACAACTACCACCATCACTACCACCACCACCACCACCATCACCACTATCACTACCACCGCAACTTCCACCACCGACAACGACCTATCGATCATCCATCCACCCCAACATCACATTCATCTCACTCAACGCCACCACCTCCACCACCCCTAACCTCACCACCTTCGCTATCACCACCATTATCATCGCCAACTCCACCCTGATATCTCCATATATGTATACATATGTTTATTTGTACGTATGTATAAATATACACGTGTCGGGGTGGCTATGTGTATATTTGAATTGCTTCTGTAATTTGATGTGAATGTAATTTAAATTTGCTCGTGCCTCCGTGATTTTGTATGTATGCGTGACCATGTACGTCCATTCATGTGTGTATATATGTATACACACATCTATATACACAACCATGCTGTTTTGACGCTACTCTTAATATGTTCTAAATGAGTGCACGCACACACACACACACATACACACTCTATGAATATGTGTATATATGTATGTGTATTAGAAAAAATAAGGTACTCAGAGATCTGGATGGTTGTACATTTACAG
>NC_068986.1:94500819-94503562 GCF_001194135.2 Octopus bimaculoides | reverse complement strand
TAAACCATATATTAGCGCTTGCATCTATTCTTGTACAATCTCCAGATTCTACTAGATTCTGGAGATTCTACTAGAATAGATGCAAGCGCTAATATATGATTTATAAAAACATGTGACATTAATAAAAATCTGTAAATGAACAACCATCCAGATCTCTGAGTACCTTATTTTTTCTAATATGTAATAACTGTGCATCACCTCTAAATCTAATAAATATATGTATGTGTATATATGTACGTATATACGAGGTGGTATCAAAATGTTCCAAAAACCAGTTATGTAATAAAAAATAACTTATTTACCTAAGTTTTAACATCGACTGCTTCGAAATAGTCACCTTGCGCAGTAATACACCGGTCCCAGCGTTCCTGTCACTTTTGGAATCCGTCCTGGAAGTCGTATTCGTTTAGCGAGTCGAGGAGCTCCTACGATTCGCTCTGAATTTCGACAACAGTGTTAAAACAGCGACCTTTGAGCTGTATTTTCATCTTAGGGATGTGATAGAAATCTGCAGATGCTAAACTTGGTGAATAGGATGGTGTAGAAGAGATACCATGTTTTGGGTGAGAAACTGAAGAGTGAGGAGGGCTCGCGGACAGAGGGCATTGTCGTCGTGAAGAATCCAACTCTTCGCTTGCCGTACATCGGGTCACTTTTACCAAATGCCCTCCCTCAAACTCTTCAAAACATCGCAGTAGAGCTCTCTATTGACTGTCTGACCATAGGGAGGGGAGGGGCGCGAGTTCTAGATGCACAACACCACATTTCCGGAGGTGATGATTCCAGGGATCTTCTTCCACTTTTGAAGTACTCATGCTATTTAAACATATAAAAGAAACGTATTAACATTAAAATTCCACGATTCATATTATACTTGTTTAACGAAAATATTATTAACGGAACACCTGCAACAGAAGAAATTCCAAATTTTAGTGAAACGACAAATAACCTTAAAAATGAAAACCGAGTTAAATTGTATACGTTGCCATGAAAACAAATTTTACCTCAATAAACCTATCAGAGTAACGAATCAAATTAAGTTGAAAGATGCCTCGTCAAAAATTAAGAAGAAAGTGGAAATCAACCCGAAATCAACCGGAAGTTAACGACTCGTCGTCTGATCATGCAATTATAATAGAGTTCTCATTGCATGTTATCATCCACCTGGAGATTGTCGCTGGGCATGAAACATTGAATTTTGTAATTGATTGAACTAAATAGACACAATCAATTTACTTATAGATATCGATTTCTAATTACTTTGTCTGTAAAGTTAGATAGTAAACAAAGACAATTGCAAATACACCCTCAAGAATATAAATATGATCACACGCACAGTGCATGTACGTACGTACGTACGTACGTATGTATGTATGTATGTATGTATGTATGTATGTATGTATGTATATTCTATTACTTTTTTTTTACATATCAACCCCAATGCTATTTGAAAGTCTGGACTCTTTGCCGAACCGTTACAGAGATGGAAACAAACACAGGGTTGTATAGCAGCGGTGGTGGTTGACACGCTCGCACTCACATATATATACTTAAACACTCACTCACTCACGCACAGACATACACACAAGACACACACACACACATACATACATGCATACATACATACAAGCATACATGCATAAAAAGAACCCTAGGAAACCAGAAAGGAGAAAGTTAATTCGAAAACTACAGATCCAATCCATTACTGGAGCTGTAACTTGCCGAACCGCTAAGTTACGGGGACGTAAAGACACCAGTATAGGTTATCAAGCAATGGTGGTGGTGGTGGGAAGACAAACACAGAACACACACACACACACACACACACACACACACACACACACACACACACATATATATACGACGGGCTTCTTTCAGTTTCCGTCTACCAAATCCACTCACAAGATTTTTGGTCGGCTCGAGGCTGTAGTACAAGCCACTTGATCAAGATGCCACGCAAAATGGGACTGAATCCGGAACCATGCGGCTGGTAAGCAAGCTACTAACCACACAGCCACTCCTGCTTATATATATATGCAGACACACATACGCACTATTACTCATTTCCTCAGACAATCACCACCAGGCACTATTTGGTCCACAGCGTCCACCTTCTAACCTCTTCTCACTCCATAACAACCACCGGCCTTTTACAAATCTACTGCACTTTTGATATTTCACAGTTCCAGGCTTCTCATTATAATTGCTATTCTTGCTACCGTCGCTGCTGTTGTTACTTTTCTTCTTCTTCTTCTTTTCTCCTTTTTTTTTCTTCTTATCTTCCTTCGCATTATTCCCGTCTTCATTTACTCCTCCCTCACCCGTTGCCTCCCTAGCAAGTGCACGCGTCGTTCATTCGCTCCTACCCTGTAGTCATGCTTTCTGTTTCTTGTGTGTTTGTTTTCTTGTTTTCGCTGCTCCTCCCATCGTTCTTCGCAGCCGACGTTTAAGGTGGATGCCGAACGTTGGACCCTCAAATGAAGTCGGGAGTGTAGAAAGGATAGGGGGTGAGGAAGGGCGGGCGAGAAAGGAGAGAGAGGAGTAAATAATAATTACAATAGATTTCAGCTTTAATCAGAAATTAATAGCTGTATGAATAAATAAATATAGAAATATACGTACACACAGAAACACAAAGTACGCAACGCGCGGCTGCATACATACGTACACACAAACGAACATACGCATGTACATGCTCTCGCATACAGGTGCGTGTATGTATATATATATATATATGTATATA
>NC_068986.1:94499048-94500492 GCF_001194135.2 Octopus bimaculoides | reverse complement strand
ATATATATATATATATATATATATATATATATATACACACGTAATCTCTCTATCTATCTATCTATCTATCTATCCATCTATCTATCTGTTTGTCTGTCTGTCTGTCTGTCTGTCAGCCCGTCTGTCTGTCCGTCCGTCCGTTCGTCTGTCTGTCTATTAATGTGTCTATCTATATTCGTTATATTTTTTAAACTGGAAAAATAAAACGCACAGTAGTTATTCTGTCGCTCTCGTTTCGTGTTTAGTGTCATTCCCTTTTGAGATTCGAAAATATAATACAATATTATATAATATGTGTGTGAGTGTGTGTGCGCGTGCGCGCGCGCGTGTGTGTAGGGAGTTCGTATGTGTGTACGTGTGTATGTATGTACGTATGTATATATGCATATGTATATGTATATATATGTGTGTATGTATATATATATGTGTACATATTAATGTATGTACGTATATATGTCTGTATGTGTGTGTGTGTGTGTGTTTGTAATTGTGTCTGTGTGTGTGTGTTAATGTGCGCGAGAAGGCATGTGTGTGAATATACATGATCTTTGACAGTCATGCTCAAAGCTTTTTGACGATTTTGTATTGTGCCAGCGATCTCTGTACTGATTTTCTTAATTCCTTAAATTTTCCAAATATTTTTATCGTTTGGGATTTGAAGCTTGAACAGCTGCCGATAGAAACTCGAAATTCAAAACAGCAGTGCAAGCAAAATGAAAACAGAATTTATCCTTTTCGTCGTTTAAAGCATCTGGTACGTAATTCCTTCCATTTTCAGCATCCGGCACTTCTAGAAGGTGGCTGTAAAGTAACTCCCTATTCTAGAATACTTATAAATTATTTATTAATTGCTATTTTTACAGAAAATGGTTATGAGAGGAAAACTTTTAGTATAAGGTTTTATTTAAAATTCGATATGGGCTCCAGATGTCAGCGCCAGATTTTTGAGTCGCCCAGGAATTACGTCAACTGATTTCACCAAGAACTCTTGTTGGATGGAAGACATAACCGCTCGTATTCGCCCTTCAAGTTCTTCTCAAGTCTTTGGTTTGGTACAGTAGACTTGTTCCTTTAATCAACCTCAAAAGAAAGCGTTTACGGGGTGTCAAGTCGTTACTCCTGGCTGGCCACCCATGCGGACCACGACGACCCATCCATCTCCCGGGGAAGTGGGCATTCAGTCATTCACAAACGATAAGAGCGATACGATTACAGATTAAATTCTCATACTTTTAAAAAAAAAGAAGAAAATTTGAGAAAATAATTACAATTGATAAATAATTTATAATGGCGCAGGAGTGGCTGTGTGGTAAGTAGCTTGCTTACCAACCACATGGTGCCGGGTTCATTCCCACTGTGTGGAACCTTGAGCAAGTGTCTTCTACTATAGCCTCGGGCCGACCAAAGCCTTGTGAGTGGATTTGGTAGACGGAAACTGAAAGAA
>NC_068986.1:94496387-94498137 GCF_001194135.2 Octopus bimaculoides | reverse complement strand
TATATGCTTCTGTATCTTTATTTCTCTAATAAAACATTTCGTATAATATACTGTAATATAATATAAATAAATTACAAATAGGCACTAATGTTCTCTTTTCGCTGCAGTGAAGAGATCTAATTCGATCGAAATAGAAGCTGTATACAAATATAAAGATTTCTATTGTTCGAACGAAAAGAAAAAGAAAGAAAAGAAATTTTAATTAAGCAAATGTGTAAAGGTAGATATTTTATTCCTTTCACTTCACTAACGAAAATAAAAAAGCAATAAATAAATAAATAATTCCATGCAAGCAGGCTGTCTGTGTGTCTTTCTGTCACTGTTTCTGTCTGTCTGTCAGTCCCTCGCACACTCTCTCTTTCCCTCTGTCTGTCTCTTTCTGTCTCTCTTTCTCTTTCTATCTCTTCCTCTCTGTCTGTCTGTCTGTCTCTGTCTCTATCTCTCTCTCTTTTTCTTTCTCTCTCCTTCATGGTACTGGCATGAAGTTTACATTGCGGCATTCTTTTTCTGATGTCATTTCCAGGAAGAGCGCTAGAACAAAGTCTTTTTGGATTAATATTATCGGGGAAGTTAAAAAAAAAAGACAAGAAAGCAAACACATTTTGACAACACTAAAAATCCTCAACAGTTATTTCAGCCGTCTTCTTACTTCTATAAATTTATAATTGTTAAATGATTAAATCAATCCTAAACGTGAGGGGCGGCGATTCAACGCACCATGTTACCAGTACATTCAGACGGAAAAAAAAAGAAAAAAGAAAGAGAAAGAATACACATACATTTGGATGTCCACGTTTACACACATAACACAAAAGCATGTTAGCAATATATATTATGCAGAATATTTTAAAATAAAAATAATAATAATTTGCACTACTGGGTACTGCACACATCCTACACAAAACACTTTCAATACAGTAACCATAAGAGCATCACAGCAAACCACAACACATGCCCAAAGCACACAGAGCTGCGCTCGGTAGTGAAGTGAAAGCACGTTATAAAAATAAAACTACTGAACAACAACAATAATAATAATAATAATAATAATAATAATAATAATAGTCCTTTTTATTAAAGGCACAAGGTCTGAAATTCAGTGGGAGGGGACTAGTCGATTTCATCGGGCCCAGTGTTTCACCGGAACTTAATTTATCGACCCCGAAGGATGTAAGGCAAAGTCGACATCGGTAGAATTTGAACTCAGAACATATAAACAGACGAAATATCGCTAAGCATTTTGCTCGGTGTGCTAACGATAATGCCTAGTTGAGCGCTGGGCTAAACGTTGCTGTGAGCCTTAAAACTGAAATCCTGAAGTTAGCATGTCAAGCATGGCTGCTTGCTGTAATTATAGCTGGGTCCCGATGATAGTATGTAGAAGGTAAATAATTTCACCATAGGCAAACATGGCCTTTATTACTTCTGAACGTGGACTAATTGGAACTAAAATGATCGTTCTGGATTATCAGCAGGCAATGGTTTGATGTGCCTTAATAGGGGGTATATTTGGTGCCAACATTATTATGGAAAGGCGTTCCTGTTGGTGAATGCTGCAGGGTGGCAGCGTGGTAAAAAGCTTGCCTCCAACCACATGGTTTAGGGTTCAGTTTCATTGCATGGCACCATGGGCAAGTGTCTTCTGTTATAACTTTGTGTAGACCAAAGCCTTGTGAGTGGAGTTGGTAGATTGAAACTGATAGAAGCCCGCCATATACATGTATATATATATATATATATATATATATAT
>NC_068986.1:94493242-94496228 GCF_001194135.2 Octopus bimaculoides | reverse complement strand
TATAGGGGGAATTCACAGAAGAACAACAGACGAAGTCAGGTGGTGTAGAAAACAAATAGATGTATTATTAGTATAACGCTCGGGAATTGAAAAAATCTTTAACGTTTCGAGCCTACGCTCTTCCACAGAAAGGAACAAGGAGAGAAACAAGGAGAGAAACAAGGGAGAGAAAAAAAGAGAGAAAAAAAGGAGAGAAAAAAGGAGAGAGAAAAAAGGAGAAATATATATATATGTGTGTGTGTTTGTGTCTGTGATTGTACCTCCTCCCCCACTGCTTGGCAACCAGTGCTGGTAGCTCTTCATACTCCTCATAAATATATCAGTACACACCCTCACGCACGCACACACACACACACACAAACATCACATAATATAGCGGTTCTGCGAAAGAAACCGATAGTATAAGAATCCGAAGATACCAATGCAGTAAATAGTTATTAGTTCACAGCAGCAAGAAAAAAAATAAACATACACACGCACTCACGTACATCCATATGTATACCTACATTCAGATGTATCTACGTGCGTGTATATGTATGCAGTATAGTGCCAGTATTGTTTACATGAATGTTTAGGCAATAATGATGAATTATTTCAAGCAGCATTTACACGGAAATGAAAAACAAAAGCATTAACAATATTGTAGAGTACAAACAGCTGCCATTCGCGAGCGAGCGAGCGATGGTTGTTTGTAGCAAGGACAAGTATTCGCTAATTTAGATGCTTCCATGCAGAGATGTAGACATCCTCTCGGTTTCTATTACATTTCAACTAGTGAAACATCCATGTTGTAACAGCTGGAATGTGAGAGGCTTACACTAGTAACCTGTTGATACTCCTTGCCGCTGAGTTGACTGGCACAACATGAAATTAATTCTCTTTCTCAAGGTCAGGTGAAAGAAATTATCTTGCTCAAGGTCACTGGAACTGGCCTTACAGCCTTATGGTTTGACGTCGATTCGTCCGAGGGAACACTTTATTGACATAAGATATACACCAACTCATTGTTGTAGATTTACTCTTTTCGTCTTAACACGCTTGCTGTGGTATAGACTGTTGTGTCGACGCCCCCAGGCGAAGAAGTAGGATCTCCTAAGACATATAAGTAGAGGTAGTCTGGCCGTGGTAGGTGTGTTGAGTAGCAGTCGAGTAGCAGTTGTGTAGCGGTTGAATAGAGACCATCCGAAGGTGCTAGATAGCAGTAGCATTGAAACATAACACAGACGGTTCATTTTGCATTGTGGAGAATTGAAGTTACGGATCGCCATTTTGCACTTCGGTATGGAATTGTTGCAATGTTTTCGTTCGTGAATAAAGTAAATATTTGGTTACAATATCATTATCCGTCTTACATTATAATATTCTCAGCTTCATTACCTTTGAACTAGTGAAACGTCTATGTTGTTACAGCTGAAAGGTAAGAGGCTTACACAAGTAACCTGGATGCTCCTTGCAGCTAGAGCAGATTGGAGCAACGTGAAATGAATTCTTTTGCTCAAGGTCACACTGCACCACTGGAATTGATCTAACAGTCTAATGGTCTTGAACTAAAAGCCCTAATCTCCAATTGAGCCGACTTCACATAAAAATCTCAAATAATTACTGGGGTTGATGAAACCGACTTACTCCTTCCCTTGAAATGCTAGCTTTGTACCAAAATTAGAAATCAATATTGTATAATTAGATATGCTGCTTTAAAGAGGGAGAATTTGGGATGTTTTTGATCACAGAACTGCTGGATTAGTGCTGATTTATGGTTATGCACTCAAAATAACAACTAGAAGGCTACTATCAGGTCTCTACTTTATAACTTCGCCTGCTAGAGATAACAGTTAAATCTTTCCCCTGTTAAACTCTCCCGTCTCAAAATTGGAAGAGCTTGCTATCTGGAGACGACAGGGTCTAACAGGGGCAAGATTTAACTGTTGTTTCTAACGAAGCGAAGAGACACTGTAGAGGTTTCATTAAATAGTGTCGTGGTTAGATAATTTTTAAAAAAGGTAGTCGGAGCAGGTCAAACATCGATCATGATTGATCATATATCTCGCTGTTTGAAACTACCCTATGGCTATAGAAAATAACAACGACAAGGAAAAAAGAACAATAATAGTAACAACAAAAATAGGGACAATGACAACCAGTGTGATGTTAATATCAACCCTAATGAAAGTAACAGTTATCGAAATAGGAAATACGTAAACATTTATAACTTTCAACACTCTGGTATCGAAACCACATCAGCGATTTTGTTCAGCCGAAGACTACTTTCTACTCGTCAACAAATCAATAGTAGAATTATAATGATAAATATAGAACTTCCAACGACAGCATCAGCAAGCACAACAACTACAAAAACGCAGCAACAAAAGCAAAAACAATAACATCTCTGACAATGGTAACATTAATACGCATAATGTTGCAAAAAAGCAAAAACTAACACCAACACCATCTCAACAACAACAATACATTACCCATAACACAAACAGCGATAATAAAAAATAAATTTTACATATACCACAACAACTACAGCGGCAACATCAACAAGAAGAATGCCAAATGAACCCCCATCTACACAGAAAAAAAAAAGCAGAAACAATCTATCACCAACTAATACAAACAGCAATATCTAGCAGTAGATATACTTATTAGTGAGGACTTATTAACAACCATTTCCTTCGTTAGATAAAGTTTACTTAAAAAATGGGCTAAAAGCTGTGCACATTTCCCGCTCGGAAATACAACTCGTCATTTGATTAAAAACTCAAGATCATTTCCTATACATGTAAGCACCAAGAAGCGTTGTGCTCATGTGTGTGTGTCCTGTGTGTGTCCTGTGTGTGTCTACGTGTGTGTGTGTACGTGCGTGTATGTGTGTTTGCACGCACTCATGTGTTTGCATACTTAATACATACATATACACACATATGTATATCAGCACACAGACATATACATACATATATATATATGTATATATATATATATATAT
>NC_068986.1:94486564-94492832 GCF_001194135.2 Octopus bimaculoides | reverse complement strand
TATATATATATAGATATATATATGTACATATGTATATAGATATATGTATATATGTATAAATATGGATATTTATTTATATATATGTATTTACACATACACACATATATAATATATGTACATACATATATACATAAACACACAAATGTCTACGTGAATGCATACATTCATGAATATTTACAAGCATACATACTTACACACATACACACACATACATAATACATACATACATACGTACATACATACATAAACATATAATATTCTTTATTTCACACCCAAGTCTAAAACTTCCCGCCTAACGCCTGAAGCTAGAAGCCAGAAACCAGAAGTGGTAGTCAAAATGGTGGATATTTGTAATGAGTGAGATAACGGTAACAAAAATACAAAACAAAAGATAAAATGAAGTAGTAAATAAACAAATTGAAACATTGACATACAAAAAAACAAAATTAAAAGAAAAAATATGTCGGCAACAACAGCATAGCAAAGGTGTTACAAAAAAACTATAAAAAGCCGAACTAGTGATAAATATATTTAAGCGGAAGTTGTGTAGATGATTTAATGTTGTCGTAAATAACAAATTACTACCAACCTCACATCAAATCATGTTTTATACGAGACTTAAACATTATTATTGTTGCATTTGTTGATAATTTCTATTCAATTATATACATTTTTTTGCAGGGAAAACTATTTGTGTGCTTTTCTTTTTTATTTGCCATTAGCCATTTCGGTATTTCTTTTTTGTTGTTTGTTTTTTGTTTTAAACATTTGCTTTCGTCAGACACTTTATCTATCTATCTATCTATCTATCTATCTATCTATGTATCTATCTATCTATAAATTTTCTTCCCCATCTTTCTTTTCACCACTGTCTCTGTCTCCCTCAAGCTCTCCCCTCTTTCTCCTATTCACTTCCTCTTCTTTTTCCTTCCCTCTCCACCTCTCTCTCTCTCCTTATATATATATATATATATATATATATTAATATTTATGTGTATAAACATACGCATATATTTATGTATGAGTCTGTGTGTGTATATATATATATGCATGTATGTGTGTGTGTGTGTGTGTGTGTGCATACGCGCGCACCATTCCTCAACGAATCTTCCGAGTTTTATTACCTATTACCTCTTATTTTTACATTATCGTTGTTGTTGTTGTCTTTATTGATATTGTTTTTATTGTTGCTATTTTTATTGTTGTTGTTGTTGTTGTTGGTGGTGGTGGTGGTCGACGTCGTCGCTTATTATCTGAAAACTGTCAATAACGTATGACATTCGTTGTGAAGATAGAATGATTTTATCTGTATTAGTTTGGACTGAAGGAAAAACAGGTCGAGTTATGTCCATAGCCTTCCCGGGCCCTCCAAGACCAATGAAATTTGATTGTTGTTGATTTTCCGCTCAAACTGTTGCATGTGGACAGCTGCAAGACAGAAATGTGCTGGTAGAGAATTCCGAAGACAAGATAATCTGCAGGGAAAGGAATGGCGTAATGGTTAATGTTTGGAGCGTGAGGAAGCTGGAGTTTGTATAGGTAAGGAGAAGAAGAAAGAATAGTGAGACGGAAGTGTCTGTGTTGGGGCTTAAATGAGACCAGTTTGGTTTGATATAGGTCACTGTTGTATTGGTGGAGGTGCAATGGCCCAGTGGTTAGGGCAGCAGACTCGCGGTCGTAGGATCGCGGTTCCGATTCCCAGACCGGGCGTTGTGAGTGTTTATTGAGCGAAAACACCTAAAGTTCCACGAGGCTCCGGCAGGGGATGGTGGCGAACCCTGCTGTACTCTTTCACCACAACTTTCTCTCACTCTTACTCCCTGTTTCTGTTGTGCCTGTAATTCAAAGGGTCGGCCTTGTCACACTGTGTCACGCTAAATATCCCCGAGAACTACGTTAAGGGTACACGTGTCTGTGAAGTGCTCAGCCACTTGCACGTTAATTTCACGAGCAGGCTGTTCCGTTGATCAGATCGACTGGAACCCTCGTCGTCGTAACCGACGGAGTACCAACAACTGTTGTATTGATAGAAAAGGTAGATTAACGCACGTGGCTTAATGGCTAGGGTATTCGGCTCACGATCGTAAAGTCATGGGTTCGATTCCCAGCAGTGGGTTGTGTGTTTGAGCAAAGTACTTTATTTCTTGTCGCTCCAGACCATTCAGCTGGCAAAAATGTGCTGGTTCAATAGACCAGCCTCGTCACATTCGATGTGTGACACTGAATCTCCCCGAGGACTACGTAACGGGTACAGGTGTCTGTGGAATACTCAGCCACTTGCACGTTAATTTCACGAGTAGGCTGGCTATTCCGTTGATCGTATCAACAGGAACACTCATCGTCGTAGCCGACGGAGTGACAGGCAAGAAAGATAGAGATAGGGACCAGCATGTTTATGGGGCCAGAGATTACTTTTAAGAACGGGTTCATACGAATGATTATACTTTAGATGCAGTGTATTAAGTTTGTATGGGTTTCAGCAGTTCTGTACCAGATGCGGGAGGATTTCAGCTGAATGGGTCTTACAGAGGCCTTCTAGAGGGTCAGTACATGTTGGCTGAAGTAGTTTCTTGCTCTGAATAGGAAGGCCAGACGACGTGATGTAGTCTTTGTGAGAGATGTGTGTTGGGCAGGAGAGATTCCTCACTGATTGTAACATTCTCGTATTTGAGGCGATAACGAGGGAGTCTACTTATGTGTTACTCAGGTATGGTGGGGAGAGATGCAAAAACGTTCTCTCTATATGTGTAGTTGAAATGTAAATACATATTCGTGCACAGATGGAGCAATATAGTTGATAAGTGTATTCAGTTTATCTGGTTGATGCTGTTGTAATGTATTAATAAAGTTGATGAAGATCCTGTGCCAGTGATTCCATTGTTCGGCTGCATTTCTCGAATTAGGATCTGCGTCAAATAACTTAGGCAATAACTCAAGCAAATCTTACTATGAATTTGTTGTTACAGGTAGATTTTACTGTAATATATAACTCATTTTTGTATTCTTCTATCGTATTATTATTGCTTTTTATAACCTATTATTATATTATTCTATCTGTTGTATTATTATTAATTTTCATAACCTATTTTCAAATTATTAATTACTAATTAAAAAATGAATTATTTAAAGTGCAAAAAATATTTTGAGTTATTTAAAATTTTTTATAGAAGTAATAAGTAATAAATTGTAATAAAGTACTTAGTTTTAATAAAAGCTGATATATGAAATTTTATCTATAGCTGCAATATTTTAAGTGAAAATTTTCTCGTTCTGTACTTTACCTGAACTTTTCCATGTGTAATAACTTGCTCTGTACTTCTCCAAGTTTATAACCTTAAGAATATTATCTCTGTTGCTCGCATTTTCCATGTAATTATACATATACATACATACATACATATATATTATATACGTGTGTATGTATGTATGCATGCCTATGTTTGTGTGTATGTATATTTAAACACATATATATATATATATATATATATATATATATATATATATATATATATATATATATATATATATATATATATATACATACATATATATATATGTGCGCGTGTGTGTGTCTTTGTGTCTGTTTGTCACTCCCTCATCACCGATTAATGACCGGTGTTGGTGTGCATACGTCCCCGTAACTTAGCTGTTCGGCAAAAAACCGATAGAATAAGTACTAGGCTTAAGAATAAAGCCTGGAGTCGATTTGCTCGGCTAAAACTTTTCAAGGCAGTCCTCCAGCATAGTCGTAATCAGAGGACTGAAACATGTAAAAGAATACATACAAATACAAATATAGGTGTGTATATATACATACAAATATACGTACACATACATATCTACGATATATATATATACATACACACTCACATATAGTAGTAATAACAATAACCCTTGGATAGAATTTATAAACATGTAATGCATCGCTACGCGTGTTTCCACAAATCCCACGTCTCTTAAGATCACAGTCCGTATTCTTGAGATGATTACAGTGTAGTCGGTAGTATTCGTAGGCATTGGGTTGATCATCTTCATGGTATCATTTCTTCAGGCGATATAACATTAATGGATGTAATAGAGTATGAGCTTTATTTGTATATTCAAATTTAAAAGATATACTACACACACACGCGCGCGCGCGTGCGCATATATAGTATTCCTATTTGAACTCAGAGCGTAAAGAGACAGAACAAATATCAAAAGGCATTTTCTGACACTCTGATGATTGTGCCGCCTTACCACCACCAAAAACTAATAATAATGATAATAATAATAATAATAATAATAATAATAATAATAATGATAATAATAATAATAGTAATAATAATAATAATTCTTTTTAAAGGCCTGAAATTTTTTTGAGCAGTGGGAGAGTCGGTGAGGTGACCCCAGAGGTTCAACTGGTATTTGGTTTCTCGACCCTGAAAGGATGAAAGGCAAGGCTGACCTCGGCGAAATTTGAACTCAGAACATAAAGTGTCGGAATAGTAATAGCTTCTAATTGACGCGATAGACCACCAGTTATGAGGGAAAGTGAGGGGCGGTGTTTAGTCGACTACGACGATGCCATTATTTGACCGGTGCTTTATTTTATCACCTGAAGAGAGGAGAAAGGCAAGGTTGACTTCTGCAGAATTCGAACTCAGAGCATAAAGAGTTGAAGTAAATACGATTGGGTATTCTATTCAATACCTTATCGATTCTTCTTGAACGGTAACGGACAGTGTAATTGCATTTTATAAGGAAACGAAAACCAAACTGAAACCACAGAGAAGATGATTTAAATATTCGATCTGAAACGATAAACAAACAAGATGAGTTAATTTTATGATGAGAAATTTAAGAGTTAACTGACTAAAGTATGTACACCTTGTTTTCTCCTGTTCAATAACAATCAAAAGGAATACTCGCATTTATTAGGTTTATTCTGAAAGACATTTATGAATATTTACTATTAAGAGTGTGTTTCATTGTATCAAAGCTCTTGTTATTCGTTTCCTACGTTCTAATTAACTGAGCCGGTCTCATATTGTGCGTTGTTTTGAAGTAGTTGCATTGAAATACACAAACACATTATAACAGCAAGCAGCGTTGATCACTTGAAATAGAGAAAAGTATTGTTTAGTTCAATAAATATGGCGTTTACTGATGACGTAATTATCGTCTGCTCCAGTGAAATTGTTGCATAGGAGATACTTCTAAAGAAAAACAATTGGTGTGTATGGAATTGTGTGATAGGGTGTATATAACACAGAGGAGGAAGGGAAAAAGAGAAGCAGAGAAAGAAAAAGAAATGAATGCGAGAGAGGCAAGATTCATACTGAAAAACAGAGAGAAAAGCGAAAGTGAAGAAGGAGAGAGTTGATATAAAGGTACACACATCGTCACTATAATGGTGTAAAAAGAGAAAATTAGGATAAATATACATTTAGCTGATGTTAGCTTGCAAGCTTGCGATACATAAAGCTTTCAAGATGCGTAACTAGATTAATACAAACAGACATAAATGATAAATATATAATCTGAAATATAGAGAAATAGGCTTTCATGTATATATGCATGTATGTATGTATGTATGTATGTATGTATGTATGTATGTATGAGTGTGTGTGTGTGTATGCATGTATGTATGTATGTATGTATGTATGTATGTACACACACATACACGTGTACACATAACCACATAGATATAAATATTCCGACTTATATACATATGTATGTGTGTATGAATACACCATCTCTCTCGCTCCTTCTCTTTCGCTCTCTATTTCTTTCTTTCTTTCTTTCTTTCTTTCTTTCTTTCTTTCTTTCTTTCTCTCTCTCTCTCTCTCTCTTTCTCTCTCTCTCTCTCTCTCTATATATATATATATAGATATGTATATATATGTATATACAAACTTAAAGTTGCATTGATCGAAAAAGGGAGGTAAATAAACGCACTCACAACAAATGAGGTAAATCAATGAAGAAAGAGACGCTCATACTGGAAAGAGTGGGTTGCGGGGGAAGATAAATAATATGAGAATGATGTCTCCCATCGCACCCAGAATTACCACCACTGTCATCAGCGTACAACAGTATCAGCATTAGCAATAACAACCACATTATCATTGTAACTGACGCCAGAAGTGCCACTATCATATCTCTGCTAAGGCCACCATTAATACTACTGTCAATACCATCACCATCAGTCACCGCCGCTGCCGCCACTGTCACCGCCACCGCCGCCGCCGTCATCGCCGCCGCCGTCACCGCCGCCGCCGCCACC
>NC_068986.1:94485103-94486285 GCF_001194135.2 Octopus bimaculoides | reverse complement strand
ACCACCACCGATACCCCCACCCCCACCACCACCACTAACGTTATCATTATTAATGCGACAAACGAGAGACCCTGAACTTGGTGGCCTGACATGTTAGAGACATAAGACAGATCAGTTTATCACATTCGATCGTCTTATTAAATAAAAATCAAGAGGCACATTCAATAATGTTGTCCTAGATACACTTTAAAAAGAAGATAGCCAAGACAGGAACACCTTGAGACATTTTCCTGCTCGAACAAAGCTGACCTGCAACCTAACAAGAACAACAATATTAAAATTAGTTTCAAATTATAGCACAAGGCCAGCAATACCGGGAGAAGAAGTAAATCAGTTACATAGACCCTAGTGCTCAAACAGTACTTATTTTATCGACCACTAAAGGATGAAAGACAAAGTCGATCCCGGAGGCATTTGAACCTGGAACGTAAAGACGGAACGTAAATAAGCAATTTGCCCGGCGTGCTAACAATACTGTCAGCTCACCATCTTAATAATAGCAATACTAATTGTGATTTTGGCAAAAGGTCAACAATTCCTGGGAAGGGAGTAAATCGATTACATGGACCCTAATGCTCAGCTGGTAATAATTTTATCGACCCGGAAAGGACGAAAGGCAAAATCGTCCCTGGCGGGATTTGAACTCAGGAGGTATAGTCTAAATAAATGCCGCTAGGCATTTTGTCCGTCGCGGTAACGATTCTGCCAGCTCACCACCTTAACCATGCTAATATTACCACCATTAGCACAACCAATTTTATCACCATCACCACCTCCGTCCCTATCCAGATAACCATGGTAATGGTCAATCGCCTGTCACAACCAGATATTAAACTATCTTTGATCATAAATCTGCTCGGTCATGTCACATTAGTCCTTGGGTTAAATAACGAGTACCGCCATCGCCATCACAGCCATCAGCATCACTTACTCCATGCCATTCAGGATCACCATCGCCTCCTTCCGCCTCATGCCACCAACACCAACCACAATCACCACCAACCACAATCACCACCAACATTGCGATTACGAGAAGCAGAAGCAGTGACAACCGCAGCACCAAAAACAACAAAAACAACAACTACTACTACTACTACTACTACTACTACTACTACTACTACTAACACCAGCACCACCACCACCACCACAACCACTACTACTACTACTATTACCACCACCACC
>NC_068986.1:94482850-94483844 GCF_001194135.2 Octopus bimaculoides | reverse complement strand
TATATATATATATACATATATATATATATGTATATATACACACACACGCACACACACATATATATATATACGTACACTTACACATATATATCTATAGTTATAGGCGAGTATACATATACACATATGTATGTAAAACTTACGTACATACATAGGCTTTCATTATATATATACATACATAAAGTGAGATAAATTAAGAGTAAAGGAAAGATTGAGAGTTGAGAGAGGGAGAGAGAGAGAGGGAGAGTGACAGTTTCTTGTCTCTGTGTGAATGTGTGTGTGTGTGTGTGTGTGTGCCTCTGCGTCCATAAACAATGTCTAAACATATAACAAAAAACTGATTAAGAACTACATATGGGTGCAGAGTTTACGTATTTTATTCGAACAAAATGTATTGTGACTGTAACTTCGAAGCAGTATTAATGCCAAAAGTTAATTTTTTATGTCTGATTTAATATAAATAGCATGTTAGAACACCGAATGCTGCGTTATTAGCCTTCAGAGAACCTCGGATATAGGCGCTTGGTACATAAAAACACCACACATACATAATAGCAAACGAGAATCGTCTGTCATGGGCGCCGGAACATCCATATCATGTGATTTCTTTCTATTATGTATGTATATATTTGTATATATATATATACATATATGTATGCATATATGTTTGTGCGTATAGGCGTGGCTGTGTAGTAAGAAGTTTCCTTCCCAACCACATGGTACAGGGTTCAGTCCCTCAACGTGTCATCTTGGACAAGTGTCTTCTACAAATCCTCGGATCGACCAAAGCCATGTGAGTGAATTTGGTAGACGGAAACTGAAAGGAGGTTGTCGTATATATATATATGTGTATGTACGTGTGTGTCTGTGTGTGTGTGTGTGTGTGTGTGTGTGTTTGTGTCTGCGTTTGTCCTCAATCACCACTTGACAACCGGTGTTGGTGTGTTTGTGTCGCCATAATTTAGAGGTACGGCCTAAGGGACGTGTAGAGTAAGTA
>NC_068986.1:94481540-94482399 GCF_001194135.2 Octopus bimaculoides | reverse complement strand
GATTATTTCTAGTCCTGAAATCTCGAATTTGTTGTCGATGAATCGTTAATCTTATACTTAAGGTTAGTTTAGTTTGTCCAGTATTATCTTTGCTGCGTCCATTGCATTTGATGACATATATTAAAGTTTTCGAAGAAGAAAACGTGATTTTCACAGTGAAAACTTGATCTGATTTAAATTTACATGTGTCGTCGCCGTCGTCCTCCTCCTCCTCCTCCCCCTCCTCCTCCTCAACTACAACCATTCTAGTGTTAAGCAGAAAATATATCATTGCATTCATGAATTTGTTTTGCGAGATTCTTTATGTGAAACCATATGTTGAAACATATACTGTTATTAACACGAGATTAACACACACGAGATTGAAACATAGCCGACATCACACATGGAATTCCGGAAGGAGCTTCGCGAGACCTCTACTGCGTAACTTCTGGAAAAAAAAAGAAAAGCCGTTAGTAAACAGTTGATAACACAGAGTCCATCTAAGAAGATCTGATGAAGGAATTGAATTCCGAAATATCATCGGACTATTGATATAACTAATTTACAACAAGTATATAGTCCATTTTTTCTATTATAGTGCATTGTTGTACCATTCAAGACTTTTTATTCTTTACAAACAATACACAATGTTTCAAGCGAACTACAATACTCTCTTATATACTGTTATATTTCGGGATGGTCATTTTCTTCTTTTTAGTGCATGTGTTTATTTAGCAAGACAAAGAAATGACCATCTCAAAATATAACAAAAAAATATATCCAATATTTAAAGTTTAATATTCATGACCCCGACAAAAGTTTTATGCAATAGCTTGATCGTTAATAAGTTTCATATTTCAAAATTCATTGGGCCTTT
>NC_068986.1:94476584-94481194 GCF_001194135.2 Octopus bimaculoides | reverse complement strand
TATATATATGTATATATATATATATGTATATATGCATGTGTGTGCGTGTTTATATATATGCATATATGTGTGTGTACGTGTGTGTATATATATATATATATGTATGCATATATATATATATACACATAATATACACATACACACACATACATAATGCTTAATGGAGTATGCGTACTTGTTTGGGTATCTGCTGTAATGCGCGCGCGCGCATGTGTGTGCGTGCGTGTGCGTTTGTGTGTTTTTCTCAGTATGTGTGTTTGTGCTTATGTGCACGGCGTGCTCGCCTGTGTGTTCGGGTTTGTGTCAGCTCTCACATTCCCTGCTGTTCAAAGTAGAGTGTCACTACTGCATGTGTCATGGCTGTCGCCTTTGCTGAAACTAAAACAAAGAAAGAAATAATAATAATAATAATAATAATAATAATAATAATAATAATAATAATAATGAGAAGAAGAAGAAGAAGAAGAAGAAGAAGAAGAAGAAGAAGAAGAAGAAGGATGATGATGATGATGATGATGATGATGATGATGATAATAACAGCAACAAAAACAACAGTAGTGTCATTAGAATGCTGTTGTTTTTGATGACAGTCATCATCATTATTGTTATCATCATCATCATCATCATCATCATCATCATCATCATCATCATCGTGAACATCATCACCACCATCCGTCATTAGCATCAGCATTATCATCATCTTTCACATTACGATGAAAATGATGGTGACGGTGTTGGTGCTGTTGTACAATCTCCACCATCATCGTTACCACCATTGCTGTTGGTACCAACACACACACACACACACACACACACACACACACACACACACACACACACACACACACACACACACACACACACACACACACACGCATACACACACACACACTCACTCACACACCACACCACACCACACACACACACACATTTACTCATTACCATACTATCTCTATTCAAATAGTAACCGTCCCAAATATTGCCAATATTGATAGAAGCCTTAACCGTCTTCTATCAAGGGCACAGCCCATGAAATCTGCATTAGTTCTTGTCTGCTACCGTATTATATTGCCTCTGGATGAATAAAAGACAAAATTGATTTTGGAGTGATTTGAGCTTAAAATATTGGTTTAAAATTTTGACATGAGACCAGCAATTTCGAGGGAGAGATAAGTTGATTACATCGACCTCAATGTTCAAGTGGTACTTATTTCATGGACCCCGAAACGATGAAAATAGTCGGTATTTGAATTCAGAACCTGAAGATGGACGAAATGCCGTTAAACATTTTGCTCGTCACGTTAACAATGATGCCAGATCACTACCTTATTTGAGCTGAAAATATTCGTTTCTGCTCAAGACACAAAGCCCGAAATTTTTTTTTGGAGGGAGCCAGTCGATTAAATCGACTCCAGTACGCAACTGGTCCTTAATTTATCGACCCCGAAAGGATGAAAGGCAAAGTCGACGTCGGTGGAATTTGAACTCAGAACATAAAGACAAACGAAATACCATTAAGCATTTCTCCCGGCGTGCTAACAATTCTTCCAGCTCGCCGCCTTCGAGCTGAAAATATTAACGCCATATTAAATTTTCAGCAGTTTTCTATTTCTATTTATGGTTTGCATCCAAAAGAAATTTGCCAATGCGTTACTAGGAACGCGAAGGGGAGGTTGTAAAAATTCAAGTGATATGTGAGATCTTTTTTTTCGGAAGGTGCCATCAGAGGCCTTCCGACTCCGGACCGAGCTACTGGCTGAATTTAGACATTTTACGTTTGATTTGGAAATCAGACGAATAACTCATGCGTTTGAGTACTCAAAGAATTAGCATTTGGTAGACCGACCGTCGTATGTTGTTAGCGTTCGTGAGGGACAATGTGAACTCGGTGGTCAGAGCCGGTTCAACACATCCCGGTGAATGTCACCGTAAGTATATAAGTAAGTAAGTATGTAAGTAACTAAGTAATTAAATAAGCAAGTAAATATTTGGTTCCTGCATGAGCAAGATTAGTAAAGCAGCAGAACTTATAAAATAATATACGTTATAAATCGGATAGCGTCATTAAAAGAAGTAATGTAACAACTAAATTAAAATACTCACTGGAAATAGACTCAAATTAAAATATCGGTGTGTATAATATCTATAATGTGTTTACAAATGTAGAACGGTATTAGCAGTAATATTTTTCTCAGCGAAGCTTTTCAACGAAGCTTGTGCGTTAAAAATTCAGGGCTTCGCTCAGAACGCCGTGGATCGCCAGACACGGTATTTCGACCTAAATTGTTCTCCTCGGTGACAAATACATCGGACGTTCTGATGTAACTTGAAATACTTATGCCCATATAGAAATCAGCAAACAAAATATTTACAAATATATACGACTTACAGAGAAACTTCATATTTTCCGCCACAGTAGTAAAATATAAAAGAAGCAATGAACTTATTCTGACCTGCAAATAGGGGCACATGAATTTCAGCACAGACCCTTTCGATGCATAATGATCAGCAATTGACTTGAAAGACTCATAAGTAACTGATTGAACAGTGAATATATTTAAGCAATTCGTATTATTTATTCCCAGTGTACTGGTCTATACAGATGGCCGATGGAACAAAACTGAGGTTCACATATTTGCAATATGTTACATATGGAACATAAACGTAGTCTACATACACATACACGTTCATACTCACACACATACACGCACCCATATACATGCACACATATATACATATATGTCTGTGGGGTTAGAGTGTAAGAATAGAGGCATACATATAAATAAAAGTATATAAAGACGAACTCTCTCATACACACACACGCGTACAGACACACGTGCATGCGCACACACGTATATGCACACACACGTATATGCACACACACGTATGTACTCGTATATACTGTACTGCACACGCAGATACAAACTCTTATATAACAGCAATAATATAATTCTAACAATTTTGCTGAGAATCATCCTATTGAACTAAGCCAAATTTTATGTGCAACGCGAGTATAGGGGAAACAAAATTGCCCCCATTTATTGTTTGTATTTTTTAAAAACATTAGTCTCATTTCTTCCCGTTTCCAAACATTCGCCAAGAATTATAAGCGAAAGCAACAACAAACTTACCTTTACACACACACACACACCCACACATATACACAAAGAAAATTTGATTGCATCAATCCCATTGTATGCCAACAAAACAATGGATGTTTAAGTTTGTTGCCGTTTTTTGTGACCCCTATTTGTGCTCATGTTTACATTGCCATTGTGTCTGTTTATTGGCAAAATAATAGACGGAATATAAAAAGGCAGAGGGAGAAAGAATATAATAACAACGGAATCAAGGAGGAAACAGAGACGAGAGAAAAAAGAACACCGACAATAACGGAAAGTACCTTGAATGAGCGTGGAACATTTGGTATCAAATGTCCACCTTTTTTCGTCTTTACGGTCCAATTTTTATTGTACAAAATTTAACAGTGCCGTTTTGTTTCGTTTTTTCACCGCCATTTTCTTTTTTTCGGCGCCATTTTGATTTTGATTTTTTTCTACCAAATTCGGAGAAAGATGAAAAATCGTAGATCCTAATTTGAAAATGGCAGATAAATTATAAGAAGACTTCTTTTGGCAGTGACGATATGCTATGAAGGTAAAAAAAAAGTAAGAACAAGAAAACTTTTAAAGCTGCTTAAAATTTGCTGTTAATATTTTCCTCTACAACGAAAAATGCAAATACCACAATAAAATAAAACAAAAACAAAAATACAAATATAATGATTAAATAAAAGTGAACAAAAAAAAACAAGAAAATAGATAATAATAAATATAAAATTAAAGTAAATAGCTTCAATAGATTAATGAAAAAGTAAATGATTTTGATGCCTTGGTTCATAAGATAATAAAACAACAAAATAAAACAAATATAATAAAATTTGAATAAGAATTGAAAATAAAATAAAAAAAACTAATAAAGAAAACAAAGAAGAATCTGAAAGAACGAACGATGCTCTTTCTTGTTTTAAATACAGAAGCCATATTGATGCAGCGTGCGTGCAGATACATACATACATACATACATACATACATACATATCTTTAAAACTATTAACAACAGAATGCTAAGGAGTTTTCACAGATGATAATCAAAATTATGATGACGACGGTGATAATGATGATGATGGTGGTGGGGATGAAGATGATGATGATGATGATGATGATTATTATGATGGTAAAATACTGATGAAGATGATACATAAGAGAGCAAAGTCCATCAAATTACAACTACTACTACTACTACTACTACTACTACTACTGCTGCTGCTGCTGCTACTACTACTACTACTACTACTACTACTACTACTACTACTACTACTACTACAATAATAATAATAATAATTTCTTTATTAGTTGCAGCGGCTCGAAGAGGTACAGAAAATATTAATGATGCTTTCTTTTATGGAAATTAATAAACAAATAAAAGAATTAAGATGTTGGATGTCATTTAAAATATGACACCCAACATCATAATTGATGAATGAATAGATGGAATGAAGAAGTAGAAGAAGGGAAGGGAGAAGAAGAAGAAGAAGAAGAAGAAGAAGAA
>NC_068986.1:94473431-94476484 GCF_001194135.2 Octopus bimaculoides | reverse complement strand
TAATCGTTAGTTCGACATAACATATTCTGCTTCACTTGTATATTCTGTCTCTTCGAAACAAACTCTCAGGTCTATTTTTGAGTTCTCATTCTAGGTGGCCAAACATATTTTCTTTAAACTCGTCACTCGCTGGAATATATATGTTTTATATGGTTCATAAATAGGAGGATCAGGTTTACAGCAGGTTCAATTCACCAGAAAGTATTTCAACACATGTTGGCAAGTAGAAATAAGATCAGTTCCTTTTTAGGATTTGAATTGCATGTCAAAATACATATATGTGTATTTGTGTGTGTGTTTGTATACATGCAGGGACATACAAGGACATACACACTCAAGCAGAAACGCATGCACAAAGACGAACAAGCACACGCACGGAGACACATTCGCACAAAGACATACATGCACACAAACACCCATACATATGAATGTATGGTTTACCTTTTTACTGGCTGCACTCATTGAATTGCCGCCAAACAGAGGTAGTACTGCTTCGAAGTGTATACGTAATAAAATCGAGCCCTGTAGTCTGGCATCTATCATATTGGTCCCATCTCACTGAACCGCTAGGATATGGCTACATAAAAAATGCAAAGAACAGTTCAGATTGTCTAACTGTGAGAGACTAACGTAAACATAAAGATGTACTCCCACACATGCGAACACACAGATAAACACACACATGCATATATATATATATAAATAAATACACACATGCATATATATATATACATATATATATATATATATATATATATATATATATATATATAAGAATTTAAGGAATGGAGAAAACGCATGTTATAATTGCATACTTTATTCCTACATATGTTTCAAAGGATTACAACCTGTGTGATCCATAGGGATCTTTGATATTAAAATTGTAACCTTCTCATCAGGGAAAGCACGGGAATCATCTTAAACGTAAGACATTATGACCGATTATGAAAACAATAGATGGATAAGGTTACGTTTAAGATGATTCCCATGCTTTCCCTGATGAGAAGGTTACAATTTTAATATCAAAGATCCCTATGGATCACACAGGTTGTAATCCTTTGAAACATATGTAGGAATAAAGTATGCAATTATAACATGCGTTTTCTCCATTCCTTAAATTCTAAAATATACTCAAATACCCAAAATTTCAAGGAGTTCCTGCCTTAAAAACAGGAACTAAACCACAGTTATTAGTTATTTTGTGTTCTTTGCTACATTGGTTTCTATTAACCCATTTATTCTATCAGAAGAATTTTTATTCATTAAGATAGAAGAAATACACATAATTATATATGCTGAAATCATGAACAATAGCATATGGTCAGGTATGGTGTCACCAAAAATAGAAGATCATTTGAGAGACGAAGACGAAAAGAACATTGCAGGAATATTCCCATTTATGAGTAAGTATAGAAGGTGATAAGACTGATATAGAGGACAGAAGATTTCACCCGCTTTCGCTGTGGTAGATAAAATCCACATGAAATACCGGAATCTGTACGATGTGACAACAAAACAGAGAGAAAAATGTAACCATAGAGATAACAATAACGTTTCCCAGAAGGAGCTATCGCAAGCAATTGACGAGGAACCTGAAGGATCTCTTTCTCCTGGCTATGGCCAGCGATGTAAGGAGATCGAAGAAAGATTTGTTCAATAGTGGCAACAAGTATCAGAGCAAAATGCTTAGCGGCATTTCGTCCATCTTTGCGTTCTGCGTTAAAATCCCGCTGAGGTTGACTTTACCTTTCATCCTTTAGGGGGTCGATAAAATAATATCAGCTAAGCACTGGGGCCGATATAATCGACTAGACCCCTCCCCTAAAATTCCAACCCTTGTGCCTATAGTAAAAAGGAGTATTTAAGGCAACGAACTGGCAGAATCGTTACTATTCCAGACAAAATGTTTTGCAGCATCTCTACCGATTTCACGTTCTAAGTTCAAATTTCGCCGAGGCCCCCATTTACCTTTCATCCTACCAGGGCCAATCAAATAAATACCAGTTGAGCTCTAGGATCGATGTAATCAACTTACACCTTCCCTGAAATTGCTGGCCTTGTGTCAAGATTCGAAACAATCACTGTTCTTATTATTTGATTTTTAACTTATTTTATTTTTGCTTCCTTTTCCGTTTCAACGTTTCGTTTTTATTTTATTTAATGTTTATATTTCGTGTGTTTTATATATTATTATTTAAAATCAAAGTAACATTGCTAACGTCTCCCCACCCCCTACTACAATATATGCCTCTGTATCAGGGACTCTCCTTCCTGTCTTCTTCCTACTTAACACTCCTACATTCAGCTATGAATGCTATACACCCCCACCCGAACTCTGTACCAGCCCACCGTTATTGAGAAATCATTAGGAACGGTGTTGGTACTGAAGTATGAGAGGGGAAAAAAATAAAAATGGAACAAAGATAAAAATAGAAATAAAACCAATATGCTATTACATCTAAAAGTCTCACCTCCCACCGTTTTCGTTATGAATTTAAACTAACAGAAATAAACATAAAGAACAACTATATACACAAACACGTAAAAATATACACATACATGTAACATAGGTTTAAAAAAAATTAAGTCGACAACAATGAGCGCCATATTTCAATGAAAGTCATCACCATAATCATCATCAACAGCAGCAGCAGCAGCAGCAGAAGCAGCAGCAGAGGAAGCAGTGGCAGTGACTCCGGCAACAACAGGAAAGGTAACCACATACACCAAACATTAATGAAGGCAAAATGCATTAAAAAGCTGTAAATTTCTAATTGAGTCCATTAAGAGGCCACATATATTTATATCACAGACAGACAGACAGACAGACAGACATGCACACACATTCAAATACACACACCCACACGCATACATACATGCACACAGACATACATACGCACATATGCATATATGTGTGTGTGTAAGTATATATATATATATTGACATATCTAACTATAATTTGCATCGTAACACTATAAGCTTAAGCACAAAAAATGCAGAAACATTCATATCCTTTTATATGTGTATATATATATATATATATATATATATAT
>NC_068986.1:94471809-94472978 GCF_001194135.2 Octopus bimaculoides | reverse complement strand
CGTACTTATTTATTTAAGCCTGAAACTTATTCCATCAGTGTCCTCTAGCCAGACTGCTAAGTTATGCTGACATAAATCAAGAACGGTTGTGAAGCGGCGGATAGAGAAACACACACTCTTGCTCTCTCTCTCTCTCTCTCGCTTTCACACACACACACACACACACACACACACACACACAACGAGCTTCTTTCAGTTTCCGTCTACCAAATCTACTCAAAGCTTTGGTCGGCCCGGGGCTATAGTAGAAACACTTGCCTAATGTGCTGCGCAGTGAGATTGAACCACCATTCGGCAAAAGACACCGATAGCATTACTACACGGCTTAAATAAGACGTACTGGGGTTGATTCATTCAACTAAAAATTCTTGAAGGCCGTGCCCCAGCATGGCCGCAGTCTAATGACTAAATCAAGGAAAAGATAAAAGGATTTATCAAAAATTAGAATATGAAATATACATTACGTAAAGGTAAAATAGTCTTTTCTACTCTAGGCACAAGGCCCGAAATTTTTTGTGGAGAGGGCCAGTCGATTAGATCGACCTCAGTACACAACTGGTACTTAATTTATCGATATCGAAAGGATGAAAGGCAAAGTCGACTTCGGCGGAATTTGATAAAGGTAAAATATTGGTTTTAGATTTTGGAACTGTTACAACGTGTGTGTATACGTCAGGTGCAATTACCCAAATTAATATTTGGATGTGGTTATCTGAAATTGTCTATCGCATAATTATTATATTCACACAGAAGGCACACCGTACTACTCGAACGTAGGTACGATATTTTTTCTACTCATGGCACAAAGTCCGAAAATTTTTTGGGGAGGGGGGCCAGGCGATTAGATAGACACGAGTACGCAACTGGTACCTAATTTATCGACCCCGAAAGGATGAAGGGCAAAATCGTCCTCGGCGGAATTTGAACTCAGAACGTAACGGCAGACGAAATACCTTTAAGCGTGCTAACGTTACTTATTTCTTTATTGCCCACAAGGAGCTAAACATAGAGGGGACAAACAAGGACAGACAAAGGGATGAAGTGGATTACATCGGCCCCAGTGCGTAACTGGTATTTATTTTATCGAACCCCGAAAGGATAAAAGGCAAAGTCGACCTCGGCGCAATTTGAACTCAGAACGTAACAGCAGACGAAATACCGCTAAGTAT
>NC_068986.1:94470216-94470933 GCF_001194135.2 Octopus bimaculoides | reverse complement strand
CTATAGAACTTACTCAGCGTACCCCTCATATTCTGTGAGGAAAAGGATTGGCTAATCCTATTCCGAAAGGGAGCGGTCCTGCAGAAATTTGTGAATAAAAGGAAGCGTCGGAGAGAGGGAGTCCTCACCTGTACTAAGGATCCGGACTGGCCTCCGCAGGTGACTGCGGAGGTCGTGTCGGGTAGTCACATAAGTACGGTGGTGAATTCCTTCCCCCTCGACGAATTCAGTATTGAAAAATGGCCCGACCCAGACTCATCGTTTTGCTTGAGAGAAGCGAAGGCTATATCGGGCGAAAAAACCTAAGAGGACGAGTGCTTCATAGTGTGCAATGAAAAATCGTAAGAGGCAAATGCCTTAATTTATGACTTTTATGTACGAGGTTCATAGCCTCAATGTGAAAATTTTATTTTAAAAAGAAAAGTGTTATAGAAAAGCAAAGTTCGGCGGGTGGCTTTTGCCTTCTCTCATTATACCATCATATTTATCATCCATTTCATCTCTTTAATGTTTTTGTCCAGCCCGTAGCTACTCTCTGTGTACTGCCTTTATGGCAAATTGAAATGAAATAAAGTAGCTTGCTTACCAACCACATGGTTCTGGGTTCAGTCCCACTGCGTGGCACCTTGGGCAAGTGTCTTCTACTATAGCCTCGTGCCGATCAGAGACTTTTGTGTGGATTTGGTATATATATATATGCATGTGTGTGCATATGTT
>NC_068986.1:94466577-94467807 GCF_001194135.2 Octopus bimaculoides | reverse complement strand
GGTTGTGGTGGTTGTAGTGGTTGTGGTGATGGCGGTGATAGTGGTAATGATGGTAGTGGTGGTTGTGGTGGTGGCGGTGGTAGTGGTGCTGGTAGTGGTTGTGGTGGTTGTGGTGATGGTGGTGATAATGGTAATGGTGGTAGTGGTGGTTGTGGTGGCGGTGGTAGTGGTAGTGCTGGTCATGGTAATGGGGGTAGTGGTGCTGGTAGTGGTTGTGGTGGTTGTGGTGGTTGTGGCAATGTTGATGGTAGTGCTGATGGTAGTATTGATGGCAGCAGTATTTCTATTGTTGGTGATGGTGATAATAGTAGTATTGGTGGTAGTAGTATTGGTGGTAGTAGTTGTGGTGGTGATAGTCTTTGTAATTGTGGTGATATGATGATCATTGCAGTATTGATAGTGGTTGTAGAGTTGTTGATGGTAGTGGTGGTAGGACTAGTAGCTGTGGTGGTGTTGGTAGTTGTGGTAGAGGTGGTAGTGGTGTAGTGGTTGTAGTGGTAGTAGCGGTTGTGGTGATAGTGAAGGTGGTAGTGGTTGTAGTAGTGGTGTTGGTGGTAGTGGTGGTGGTTGTGTTAGTGGTTGTGGTTGTTGTTGTAGTGGAGGTGCTGGTGGTATTGGTGGTGGTACTGGTGGTGACTGTGGTTGTGATTGTAGTGGTAGCAGCCTATGGAGGTGTGATAGTAATATCGCTGGAGTTGGCGTTGATTGTGCCAGTGATAAGTGGTAGCGGAAGAATTGTTGATGTTGATTGAGGTGGTGGTGGTGGTAGAAGTAGTTGTAATGTGGGTAGTGGTGGTGGTAGTTATTGTGGTGGTAGTTGTGGTAGTAGTGGTGGTTGTGGTGGTAGTAGTCGTGGTGATGGTTGTAGTGGTGGTAGTAGTGATAGTGGTGGTAGTGGTTGTGATCGTAGTTGTAGTGGTAGTAGTGGTTGCTGCTGTTGTGGTGGTAGTAGTGGTAGTGGTGGTGGTAGTGGTGGTGGTAGTAGTGGTAGTTATGGTGGTGGTAGTTATGGTGGTGGTAGTTATGGTGGTGGTAGTGGTAGTAGTAGTGGTGCTGGTGCTGGTAGTTGTGGTGGTTGTAATGGTAGTAGCGGCTGTAGTGGTAGTGGAGGTGGTGGTAATTGTAATGGCGGTTGTTGTTGTGGTGTTGGTGTTGGTGGTATTGGTGGTGGTAGTGGTAATGGTGTTGGTGTTGGTGGTAGTGATAGTGGTAGTGGTGGTGGTGGTGGTG
>NC_068986.1:94465072-94466018 GCF_001194135.2 Octopus bimaculoides | reverse complement strand
GGGGGGGGGGTGATGTTGCACGGTAGGAGGGACTAGGGTAACTTGTAATTGTTTCAACGATACACTATGCTTCCTAATGCTGGTACTGCTGCTGGTGCTGTTGTTGTTGTTGTTGTTATTGTTGTTGTGTCTTGTTCATACCAAACACCTTCGTCAGTTTTCTCCACCCCAAATTCCATTCACAAACATCACATTTTTTCTCCCTCTATGGCGCTCTCTCACTCTCTTTCTTCCTTTGTTTGTTTCTCTCACACTCGTTCTCCCAGTTTCATACATACATATATGCACTTATACACGCATGCTTCCTACATGCATACATGGACATATACATGCAAACACGTACACAAATATATATGTCTTGTTCTCACTGTCATGTTTTTACTGTTTTTATTATTATTATTATTTTGTTTTTATTGTCTTGTTCTCACTGTCCTGTTCTTGTTAACGCTTTCACCCTCCGCAAAAAATTCCAAATTTAATTTAATTTGCTTTGCGGGAAGGACTGTTCCAACGAAGTCGCGTATTATCCTTGTCTTCGAAACGCGAAGTAGATGGAACAGGGTCAACTGACGAAGGGATATACTCTTTATGTTGCATGTCTCGTTTCTCTGTTTGTTTTTTTCATTGTTCGATAACAGTTCGTTTGCTGGTTTCGTTTTTATGTTTTCGTTTCTCTTGTGTTTAACGTTCTTTTGATGTCCTGTACACATATATGCATGTATGTATGCATATAGATGTAGGTATGTACATATATGTATGGATATATGCATATATCCATACATATATGTACATACCTACATCTATATGCATACATACATGCATATATGTGTACAGGACATCAAAAGAACGTTAAACACAAGAGAAACGAAAACATAAAAACGAAACCAGCAAACGAACTTTTATCGAACAATGAAAAAAACAAACAGAGAAACGAGACATGCAACAT
>NC_068986.1:94460466-94461213 GCF_001194135.2 Octopus bimaculoides | reverse complement strand
TTATTATTATTATTATTATTATTATCATTATCATTATTATTCAGGCGGCGAGCTGGCAGAATCGTTAGCACGCTGGACGGAAATGCTTAGCAGTATTTCGCCCGTCGCTCCGTTCAGAGTTCAAATTTCGCCGAGGCCGATTTTGCCTTTCATCCTTTCGGGGTCGGTGAAGTAAGTACCAGTTGAATACTGGGTTCGATGTAATCGACTTAACCCCCACCTCTTCCAAATTTCAGGCCTTGTGCCTATAGTAGAAAGGATTATTATTATTGTTGTTATTGTTGTTGCTGTTGGTGTTATTATTTTGCTGTTGCTGTTATCATTTTGTTGGTGTTGTTGATGTTGTTGTCGGTACTATTACTGTTATGGCTTTCGTACAACTTTGTCGACAATAACAAAATAAAATATTGCAACAGCTGTACAACATGAAGTCTACAACGAAAAATTCATTGCGAGAGAGAAGGTAAAAAAAAGAGTTTGAGATGCACAAGGCACGCAGCCACTACATTAAGAAACCATACAACAGCAGCAGCAGCAGCAGCGCACCGACATATCACTATGTCAACATTACTATGAAAACGATGATGATGATGATGATGATGATGATGATGATGGTGATGGTGATGATGATGGTGATAATGATGATGATGATGATGGTGATGATGATGATGATGATGATGATGATGATGATGATGATGATGGTGATGATGATGGTGATGATGATGATGATGATGATGATGATGATGA
>NC_068986.1:94459228-94460244 GCF_001194135.2 Octopus bimaculoides | reverse complement strand
CTTCTTCTTCTTCTTCTTCTTCTTCTTCTTCTTCTTCTTCTTCTTCTTCTTCTTCTTCTTCTTCTTCCCACTCCAGGTCGTCTTCATTTTCATCGTCCTCAGAGCTTTATCAGCGTTATTTTTACTCACTATCATCAACCATGTCAACAATAAACAGCGATGAACTCCAGCAGCAGTGACAACAACAACAACAACAACAACAACAACAACAACTTATGCAGAATTAAAATCAATTCCATTAGACATGAAGAGTGAAACGTCTTAAGACAGATTTCAAAAACCAACAACAAATCAAATACAAATCTACAAAAACAACAGTAACAACAACATCACTATAAGATAAACAAACAAAATCAAAAAGCTTGCTTTTGCAACCGAACGTTGAAGCGTCTTTCATCTTAAAATCTCGAAAGTTCGCGAGACTTCTTCGTCAAACTCCTCCAAAATCTCTTCACCAATATCTTACCGCAAATTTAAACTAGAGCCGACATTTTGATTTCTTGTTGAATAGCTTCTTTTTATTATTATTATTAGTATTATTTTTTTTTCGGTTTCGTTAAACTTGTTTCTGTTGTTTTGATGTTTTAGTTGTATTTATTGTCGCTTCTTTTATTAATGGTGTATGTAAGGCAGTCTCGTTTTGGTACTTGGTATTTGTGTGTGCGTGTGCGTGTGTGTATAAGTATACATTTATATAACATTCAAACACATCGTGTATACATGAATAAAGACACGTTCACAAATACAGACGCACTCACTCACGCACACATACACACACACATACACACACACAAATACACACACACACATAATGTACATATTCAAATATCATATATGTGCGCGTGTGCATGTGTTTGTGTTGATGTTTTGATATTTCTGATTTAAAAAATATTTATAAATTGAAAATTGTATGAGTACGTCATTCTCTTTTGTCGTATGCTTATACATACATACATACATACATACATATATACATACATACATATATACATACATACACACACACACACACACAC
>NC_068986.1:94456443-94459217 GCF_001194135.2 Octopus bimaculoides | reverse complement strand
TATATATATATATATATATATATATATATGTATGTAAATATATCCTCTATCTCTCTATATATCTACATATTTATATACATGTATCTGTACATATATATAAATACACACATATATATATATTCACATATATTATATATATATTCACACACAAATGATATATGTGCAGATATATGTACACACACACACACATATGTGCATATATATACATATGCATATACATCTATATATGTATATATGTGTGTGTGTGTGTATGTGTGTGTGTGTGTGTGTGTGTGTGTGAGTGTGTACAGGGAAATACACGAATGTTCATACACCTATTTATATGCATGCATGTCAAATATATATAGACCACTGTATGATAAGTAGAAGTGTTCATCTGTGTGTAATTATTTATATACCCCTGCATATATAACAATCGTTGTGTGTATTGTTTTAAGTTTTGCTTATATACAACGTATTTCAAAAAATATCAAGCAATGAATTCCTTGTAAGTATATGCATATATTCCTCTGCTTGTGTGTGAGTGTGTGTGTGTGTGTGTGTGACTATGTGTATGTTGTTATAGTGGTATATGTGTGTACATGCATACTTGCTTGTGCAAGTATATGTGCACCTATGTACAATATACATGCATACATATATGTGTGTGTGTGTGTGTGTGTGTATATGTATATGTATATATACGCGTGTGCATCGTTGGTGATTTCCTTTCTCCGTCCTCTCTTCTTCGGACTTTTTCTATATTTCTGATGAAGAGCCCCGCTCGAAACGTGAAATCCTCTTTCTTTTCTTTTCTTTCCTGAGCGTCCAATAATACTGTACTTATTCCACGTCCTCGCGTTGTTGTTTTTTCGTGTTTTTTCTTGCTCGTTCATGTTTGGATTGACTATATATATATGGCACATATCGTCAGTGGTCTCATGGGTCATGCACAGATACACACCGTCCCGAATAGAGCTACGTACAATAACCTCCACTTCATGCGATACATCATATTGCGCGTGAGAAAGGAGCCTAGAGTGAGCGGTTTCCCGGTTAGCTTAGATCAGTCGAAAGATCTTGATACGGTCGACAATCAAGACTTGGTGTCTCTCATCACGGCAGCCGGTTTTGTTCACATCTTCAAATTTAGTCCGCAAAGATGCCTTCAGTTTTCACTAACTGGTCTTTGCCTATGAAGTCGACCGTACATGTTACAAATATGTAATCTGAGTAGACTTTAAATTGTGGACAACTTACGTTATCTATATCTATTAGCCTACAGATTACTCTGTCGAGATATGATTTATGTGATCCGATCCATTTTTTCCATATCCATATTGGCACATTCGTGATATCCAATCAGTACCTCTCAGGTAGTTAGAAGTGTCTGAGAAAATCCATCAGGTTTCCGTACCCGCCTCGCGTGTTGCCTAAACTGCCATCTGGCATCCAAGATGCCATTGCAATCACCCACTGGCGTTAAAGCGTGGCCCATTCTCAGAAAATACTCTAGAGACGTTGAAAGATCCAGCCGATCCGCCTCTGTTGAGTTTTCGACGGCTGTAAGCCTAAAGGAGAGACCTTCGATGCTGGTTATATAACCATCGAAAGTGTGCGCATAGGCTCGGGCCTCCGAAATTCTAGTCTTTCTGATGGCCACCGTATCTATATCGAGTAGCTTTATGACATTGGACAGATAATCTTGTTTCAAAAGCACCCTACACAATTCTTATTTACACTCAAGGCCAGCAATTTGGTGAAGTACGGGTTTGATAGTTGATACCATCGCTCCAGTACACATGGTACTTTATTTTATCGACAACGGAAAGATGAAACGTAAAGTTAAACTTTGGAGCGATTTTAACTAGGGACATAAAGAACCGGTGCGAATAGGGCAAAGCATGTTTCGAAGCTCAAAAGATTCAGCCAACTACTACTACTACTACCACTACTACTACTACTACTACTACTACTACTACTACTACTACTACTACTACTACTACTACTACTACTACTACTACTACTACTACTACTACTACTACTACTACTACTACTACTACTACTACTACTAATAATAATAATAATGATAATGATAATAATGGTTTCTCTATTTGGCGCAATTTCGAGGAAGGGGTTAAGTCGATTACACCGACACCACTGACAAACTGGTACTTCTTTTATCGACTCCATCTTGAAAAGGTGAAAGGTACAGTCGACCACATCGGAATAATAATAATAATAATAATAGTAATAATAATAATAATAATAATAATAATAATAATAATAATAATAAATGTCCGAATGCAGTACCAGGCTGTGGCTCTAATGGCTTCTGATTGGAAGTGTTATCATGTACATTGTTTTGTCTTGGTATAAAAGATGGCCTACAGCATATATTCTGCTCAATACCACAGAGTTGCTTGTCAGTTGTTTGACCATAACCAGTTGAGCATGTCCCTTGGTGGCTGACGATATGTGCATCTCTGATCATGATCAGAAGTAGTAAGGGAGCGTCATAGCCATGTGTTGAGAGGAATTCTTTGGGGTTTGAATAATTCACCTCTGGAAACATGGGTGTTTTGGTCAACATCTTTAAACAAACCTTATTCAGGGACCTTTTGCGTGAGATAGACTACTCGACCTGAAGAAAATTTTAATGGGGCCCCATCTGCGAGGTCATACGCTGTTTATCTTGATAGGAGATCACCATGTCGCGCACATATGGTTGTGATGCATGTGCCTGGTGTACCCTTATCAGACGGGTAGTCATGATGCGAATAATGGGCTTCGTA
>NC_068986.1:94454364-94456433 GCF_001194135.2 Octopus bimaculoides | reverse complement strand
CCTTATCAGACGGGTAGTCATGATGCGAATAATGGGCTTCGTATATTTTACCCCAGTGTCACTTTGATGGCATGCACTGCTCTCTCACTCAATAATAATAATAATAACAATTGTTATTGTAGCAATAATGATAATACGAGCGTGAGTCAAAAAGTAATGCCATTTTGTTTAGGACAGGTATAATTACCAACACAGGAACATGTATCATACATCAAAATGAAGCTGGTCGTCTGTGGATCACATCCCTACTTCTCAACATAGACACCGTTTCTCTCAATAGCAATGTTCCACCTTCGAATGAGAATATCTATCCCTACCCCGTAACATTCTGTTGACTGTTCTTTGAGCCACTTCTTCACTACAATTTTCACTTGCTTTGTCACTGCAATAATGTTTGCCTCTCAAACCCGCTTTCATGGGGCCGAAGAGATGATAGTCTGAAGGCGCTAAATCTGGTGACGAGGAAGTGGAAACTGTAGTGAAGAAGTGGCTCAAAGAACAGTCAACAGAATTTTACGGGGCAGGGATATATGCTCTCATTCGAAGGTGGAACATTGCTATTGAGAGAAACGGTGTCTATGTTGAGAAGTAGGGATGTGATCCACAGAGGACCAGCTTCATTTTGATGTATGATACATGTTCCTGTGCTGGTAATTATACCTGTCCTAGACAAAATGGCATTACCTTTTGACTCACCCTTGTGGTTAATATATTTTCTTTTAAGGCAAAGAGAAAAGAAAATGAAAATAAAATTAATTTATGAGATATGAAAAATGTTACTATCTAAGATTTGATCAAATAATGATAATAATTCTTGATTTGTATATTGTTTTCAAGCATGAAAAAATAAATGTATAAATGAAACAAAATCACTTCAAGAAGATGAATGAAAACTCGAAAAACAAAAACAAAAAGATCATTAAAAATATCACTGTAACAAACATTGAAATACAAAACAAGAAAAAAAAAAAAACATTAAAACGCACAAAAATATTTTAATCAACAAAAGCTTTATCAAAAACAGCAAAATCATTTTTTGAAAATCAAACCAAAATTATATTTTAAAAATATAAACATCAGCTACAGCAACAACGATAGAAAGACGAAATCACTAATAAATGAAATCAACAAATATACAAAACAAAATACAAAAGACAATAACTATTACAGCTATAACAACAACAACAACAACAACAATGTCAATACGTAGAGGGACAGAAAAAAATGACTTAATGAATACTAACAGTATCAACTATAACATGTAACCACAACGAAAGAAACATCACTACCATCTACATCATCATCATCATCACCACCATGACGACCATCATCATCATCGTCGTCGTCATTATCATCATCATCATCATCATAGTCATCATCATCATCATCATCACCACCACGACGACCATCATCATCATCATCATCATCATCATCATCATCATAGTCATCATCATCACCATCACGACGACCATCATCATCATCATCATCATCATCAACATCATCATCATAGTCATCATCATCATCGTCGTCGTCATCATCATCATCGTCACCACCACGACCACCACCACCGTCGTCGTCGTTGTCGTCGTCGTCATCATCATCATCATCATCATCATCATCACCATCATCATCATCATCTGATTTACACACAAGGCCAGCAATTTGGAGAAGTACAGGTTTGATGGCTGATACTATCTATCGCTCCAGTACACATGGCAGTTTATTTTATCGACCCGGGAGGGATGAAACGTGAAGTTAACTTTTGGAGAGATTTGAACCAAGTACATATAGAACCGGAGAAAATACGGGAAAGCACCACCACCATCCTTGTGATCATCATCACCCTCTTCATCTCATCGTCATCATCATCATCAGCGTCATCATCTTCATCTTCGTCATCGTGATAATCATCATCATTATCTTCGTCGCTGTTGTCACCACCACCACCAACAGCACCACTACCATCACCAGCACCACCCTACCCCCCAACCACCACCACCACCCTACCCCCAACCAAAACCACCACCACTCTACCCCCAACCACAACCACCACCACCACTACCACCACC
>NC_068986.1:94452240-94452880 GCF_001194135.2 Octopus bimaculoides | reverse complement strand
ACACACACACACACACACACACACACACACACACACACACACACACACACACATGTATATGTGCAATGTGCAAACGTATGCAGAGAGACAAAGGTATTTGCACAGAGGCACTCTACATGGAAAGTATGCAAATGTCTTTCTCTACAGCTTTGGCAAATATGGCTGTGATGCGGAAGAAATAATTGAAGACGGAGCGTGAAATAACTCGAGATTTAGCAGCGACAAGACGAGAGCTATATATTAGCAACAACAACAACAACGACAAGAATATGAGAAAGGAAAGCAACAACTAAAACAACAACATCAACAAAAAACAAAACAGCAGTGAGAAATAAAAAACAAAAACAAAAAAAAAGCAGAAAGGAACAATTGTAAGCTGAAATAGGAGAGCAAAAGTTAGAGAGAGAGTGGGTGCGTGTGTAAAAGAGAAAAAGAGAGGGGGGTTTGGAAAGAGGAAGAGGAGGAGAAGGAGCATGAAGAGAAGACGGAGGAAGGGGAGGAGAAGGAAGAGGAGGTGGAGGATGAAGAGAGAGGGAAGTAAAAAGGACGCAAATTAATAAAAGAAAGCGGGCGATAGGGAAAAACATATACCGACAGATATACATACATATATATATATATATATATATATATATATATA
>NC_068986.1:94449080-94450803 GCF_001194135.2 Octopus bimaculoides | reverse complement strand
TATATATATATATATATTCGTGTGTATATATAATTACATACACATAATTGTATTATGTGTGTGTATGTGTGTGTGTGTGTGTAGTGTGCACGTATATATATGTAAGGAAGGAAAATGTGTTTCACAGAAACAGGAAAAAAATGCAAATTATATCCTCGTGTCTGTGTCTGTGTCTGCACGCGCACATATGATATGTGTGTAGACTTGTGCATGATATGTGCATGTATACACTTGCGCGTGTATGTATGTGCGTATTTCTATATGTGTCTGTGTGTGTTCGTGCTTCTTAGTGATAACTTTGACTATGTGCTACCAATTTAAAGTTAACTCATTCTTGTTATTAAGACTCGGTAGGATTGTGTTTGATATAAAATTTCTCCGCGTGACATAGTTAGCAGGAGTTTGTACCATTCTTAAATACCTGTGCCACATCTAATAGTACACACGAAATCCTGATTGTCCTCTCTTTGCCTTGGTATTTCCAGATAAGTTTTAAGTATTCTGCGCATATCATTATTAAAGCAGCCATTCGGAAAGGTAGTTTTATGAGGGAGAGAAGCTGCTTCGCAAAACCTGATTCTTTATGTGAATGTTACAGAAATGATGGTTTTACCATACATCACTTCTCTTTCTAGTTTTCTTCTTTTTTAGGATGGTTATAAGACAACCTTCGCAAGTATTTATTATCTTCTTGGTATTCGCATCGTGATAGAGTCTCGTAGCAGTACTCTGAAAACATGTTAAAGTTGCTTCGTCGGTTGATATCGCACATGCTTAATAACCTTTGATGAGTGACTGAATTAAATGTAAATGCAATGTTCTTCAGCTCCATGCGTGGCTCACACGACTATCACTTAAGTTTTATGGTGTAAAGCTTTCCTCAAAATATTCCCGGAACAACTTGTACTATCCATAATCTTGAGGCCATCATCTCCGAAGAGACCAAGAATTTTATAAGCAAATATTTTCATTTCAATGAGCAAGAACCAGTCTAATAAATCACCGACATGTATAGACATAGACACACAGACACACACAGACAAAAATACTTAGACATACACACCCATACACACAGACAGACACACAGACGCACACACACAACACACACACACACATATAGATATATAGACGCAGGCGTGGCTGTGTGGTAATAAGCTTGATTCTCACCCACATCATTCCGGGTTCAGCCCTACTGAGTGGCACCCTGGGCAAGCGCCTTCTACTTTAACCTCAGGCCGACCAAAGCCTTGTGAGTGGATTTGGTAGACAGAAACTGAAAGAGGCCCGTCGTATAATATATATATATGTGTGTGTCACCTCATCAACACTTGACAACCGGTGCTGGTGTGTTTACGACCCCGGTGACCTAGCGGTTCGGCAAAAGAGAACGATAAAATAAGTACTAGGCTTAAGAAAAAATAAGTGCTTCAAGGTGGTGTTCCAGCATGGCCACATTCAAATGACTGAATCAAATAAAGAATAAAAAAGATTATATATCTGCACAAGGCGGTGAGCTGGGCAAAATGCTTTGTGTCAGTTCGACCGACCTGACGTTCTAGGTTCAACTCCCGCAGGAGTCGACTTTACCATTAATCCTATCCCATCATGAGATGAAATAAGTACCAGTTGAACATTGGGGTTGATATAATCGACTTACATACATACATACATACATGTGGTTGGCACTCCGTCGGTTACGACGACGAGGGTTCCAGTTGATCCG
>NC_068986.1:94440732-94446262 GCF_001194135.2 Octopus bimaculoides | reverse complement strand
TATGTATGTATGTATGTATGTTTACATAGGGTTTTAGGGCTAAATTTGATAGTTTGCATAAAGAAGAAAGAAACACGATATCCCATCCGAAAAAAATAAATGTATACAAAATAAAAATTAAAAAAATGAACAACTAGAATATGGCCGGCAGTTTAGAGGTTACTTAAAGTAGCTGCCTTCAGCTCCTACCACGTCTTCATGAGGGCTACGGAACCTGGGCTATACGTTCCTCACTGTGTCCCTGGGAAGCTCATTGAACACCTCCTTGATCTCGGCCACCGGCTCGGTCTTACTTTTTCAGGTAGAGAGCTTGGTGTCACTCTCATCTGCACCCCACACATACTAAACCATGGTATTACAATCAGAGGAACTACGAGGCCGACAACCACTTCTGACTCTTTCCAGAAGTATGGCAAGGAGGCGAATCCTGCTGCCACACATATGGTCTTCCAGGAGCCACCTTCTCCAGCCAGTGTTTGACCACAGTCTCCAGTAGCTTTACGTAGCCATCTGAATTGAGCCTAAGGCCCCGTTCAAAATTATTGGGTTGGCATGACGTCATCCTCACTGATGCCATACCTAAAGACCATCACAGTTTCAAGGAACCTAATGTCCATGATGTCCATGTCTTACAGCCTTTAACAGTGTTTACAGAGTATTGTGCAGCAGTCGTGATGTCTGCATTTGTGATATCTAGTGCAAATCCTCATGATATAGGTAAATCTTATTCAATATTCAGATGGCTTCTAGTCCTTCATGTCAGCTAATTTTTTCTCAACACTATGCGCGCCAACGCCCCTGAGTATTCAGCAACACATCAAGCAGTTCCTGAAGATGAAACAAAAAGAAGTAAAAAATCAAATTTATCTCTAACAGCCTGTATATTTCGCAGAATAATACCCATTTTTTTCCCGTCGTCGGAATATATGCCCCAATATTAGACTATTCTCTATAGTCAGTATACAGGAGGTTCCAAAAATATGTACTCACTCTTTGACAGACGATTACTAATGTATTGTTTTTCGTGATGTGCGGGCTTACCCAGATGCAACAAATCCAAACAAATGGATTGGGAGGAGTGGTAGCGTTGAATTCCCTGCACGTTCCCCAAACCTCACGACAGTGGATTTTTCTTTATGGGGACATCTCAAAGATAAGGTTTACGCTGCAAAACCAGTGACGATTGATGAATTGAAAAATGAAATTCGAAATTCTTGCAATTCCAAATGAAATATTTGGCAATGTTGTTGAATCTATTGTTGGACGTTATCAGCTTTGTTTAGAAAATGAAGGAAGGCAGTTTGAACCTTTGCGAACACGCAAGAATGAGAGAACGTTAAATAATTCTGAATGATAAATAATCGTTTCTACAACAATTTATTTTCCTGAATTTAATTTAACTTTTTAGGATTGTATGTATATCAATAAACATCTACTTGAACACAAAATACATGAGTACTGGGAAGTCAAAGAGTGAGTACATCTTTTGGGGACACCCTGTATATGATGAGTACTTATAATTTTATTTGCAAACATGTTCGCTGGCTACCGTTTCTTAACTTACCCAGAATACGCACTTGTACACACACAGACACACACACACGCGTGCATTTTTATTACGTGCTGGAAAAAAAACGGTTAATGGTATTTCTTCCGACTTTACGTTCTGGGTTCAAGAGAAAATAAGTACCAGTTTAGGACAGGGGTCGATGTAATTGATTAACCTTGTCTTCAAATTCCGCCGAGGTCGACTTTTCCTTTCATCCTTTCGGGGGCGATAGATTAAGTACCAGTGGAACACTGATGTCGATGTAATCCACTAGTGCTCCTCCCCACAAATTTGACGCCTTGTGCTTCCACTAGAAAGGATTATTATTATTATTATTATTATTATTATTATTATTATTATTATTATTATTATTATTATTATTATTATTATTATTATTATTATCATTATTATCATCATCATCATCATCATTATGAATGCAGTGAGATGGCAGAATCGTTAGCACGCCGGACATAATGCTTAGTGGTATTTCGCCCGTCTTTACGTTCTGAGTTCAAATTCTGCCGGAGTCAACTTTACTTTTCATTCTTTCGGGTTGTGTACTGGGGTCGATGAAATCGACTGTCCCCCTCCCCTAAAATTTCAGGCCTTGCGTCATTAGTAGAAGTAGGTTATTATTATAATGAAGCCGACGAGCCGACGGAATCCTTAGCACGCCGGACAAAATGCTTAGCAGCACTTCATCCGTCTTTTCTTTCTGAGTTCAAATTCCACTGAAGTCGATTTTGCCTTTCATCTTTTCGTGGTCGATAAAATAAGTACCAGTTGAACACTGGGGTCGATGTACACTGGGGTCGACTTACAGCCCCTCTCGAAATTGCTGGCCTTGTGTCATTGTTGTTAAATATACAAATGTATGCATATACTCTTTTACTTGTTTCAATCATGTAACTTAGGCCATGCTGGAGCACCGCCTTTAGTCGAGCAAATCGACCCCAGGACTTATTCTTTGTAAGCCTAGTACTTATTCTATCGGGGACGTAAACACACCAGCATCGGTTGTCAAGCGATGTTGAGGGGACAAACACAGACACACAGGCATATAAATATATATATATAAATACATATACATATATATACGACGGGCTTCTTTCAGTTTCCGTCTATCAAATCCACTCACAAAACTTTGGTCGGCCTGAGGCTATAGTAGAAGACACTTGCCCAAGGTGCCACGCAGTGGGACTGAACCATGTGGTTGGTAAGCAAGCTACTTACCACACAGCCACTCCTATGCCTATATGTGTGTGTTTGTTTAGAAACGAAGAAGTAGTGTCAATAGGGATTAATATTTGTTATTTTATGCATTAAATCCGCAGATTAACGCTCATGACGATTCACTGACGAATCTATGACAAGATGCACATTAAGATCTTCTGATGTCAGATTTCAGTTTATGTGTCTTTTGAAGGAGTTCAATATCTGATCAGTGGCGTAATAATAATTTTATTGAAATAAGCCAATAAAATAAAAATATTACCATTTAATTTGCTTTTAATGTATTTTAAAACATTGTTAATTAGTCTCGCCAACCGAATGCTATATATATATTTATATATATGCGTGTGTGTGTGTGCGTACGTGTATATGTATATACAGCTATACATAATACATACATGCATATACATGCTTGTGTGTTTGTATATGTTTCTATAATAAATGTAATCAGCAAACAAGTCACCTTAGGTACCCAAATATTAATGAAACATATCTATTGGTGTGATTAAATTTATTACTGTGCGATGGAATTGACGACACCAAACGATCTGAACACAGTCCGCCAAATAACCTCGTAAAATGAAAGGAAATTTACAAATTAATGAAAATCCTTTCAGTGTATTTAATACCACCAAATATCTATATAATTATCTGCTTGTTTGTTCGTCCGTTACAGAGGTGGAAGTTGGGTGAGTGAGAGGTGGAATAAAAGTATGTGCGAGAGAGGGGAAAGATGTGAGTAGAGAAGAAAGAAGAAAGGTGTATAATAATATACTAAGGCCAAACAAGGGTGAGGTGAAGAGCGAGAAAAAAGACGATGAGAGAAAAGTGGGAGAGAGAAGTGTTAATGACTTGCTGTAGAATAAGGAGGGCAAGGTGAAGAGGAAGAGAGAAATGTTAAAGGCATGTATAGGGGAATTACATGCTTAAAAAGTTTGTTGGGGAGACAGATAGAAAGAAAGAAATATAAAGTGCTGAGCAGAGGGAAATTTTAAAATCATTTAATATATTATTATGTCTGGAAGTGAAATAAATTCGCAAATTATCCTTTCTTTCTTAAATAACTTCTCTTAATCTTTTTTGTTCTGTGGAATTTCCACAGGTCCTACTAGTTTCACAAAATATATTACAGGAGAAAAAGGCGGCGAGTTAGCAGAGTCGTTACCGCGCCAGGAAAAGTGCTCAGCGGCATTTCGTCTGTCTTTACGTTCTAAGTTCAGATGCCACCGTGGTCGACTTTGACATTCATCTTTTCGAGGTCGATAAAATGTGTACCAGTTGAGCTCTAAGTCCGATGTAATCGGCTTAACGTTTCAGCCGAAATTGCTGGTCTTGTGCCAAAATGTGAAACCAATAACTTACGGTGGAAAACTAAGATAAACACAAGTACAAATTATTAGTTCCTACACCCGTTTCAACATTGTTGTTGTTTGGGACACAGCATTGGATGATCCAAGCACATTTTGACGCCCTACCGCAACAGATCATCAGGAGAACTCTTTACGGCATTTTGTTACAGAGCTCTAAAATATTAGCTTTAAATTTTGGCGCAAGGCCAGCAATTTCGTGGAAGTGGGTAAGTCGTTACATCGACCCCAGTGCTTAACTGGTACTTATTTCATCAATCCTGAAAGGATGAAAGGCAAAAAAAACCTCGGCAGAAATTGAAATCAGAACGTGAAGACGGACTAAATGCCGACAAGCATTTTGTCCGGCGTGCTAACGATTCTGCAAGCACGGTGCCTTACAAAGCTCAAATATATTACAGCATAAACTTGCACATACGCTTATTGTAAATAAATCTATTTGAAGAAAATAATAGAAACATATTTGACATATTAGCGTGGCTGTGTGGTAAGAAGTTTGCTTTTTCAGCTGCATAGATTCGTGTTCAATGCTATTGGGTGACACCTTGGTCAAGTGCCTTCAAGTATAGTTTTAGACCGACCAATATCTTGTAAGTGTATTTGATAAGTGTATTTAGTGAAGGCGCGTAACTTAGTGGTTAGGGAAGTCGGCTCACGATCATGGGTTCGATTCTCTGCGACGCGTTGTGTCCTTGAGCAAGACACTTTATTTCACGTTGCTCGAGTACACTCAGCTGACAAAAATGAGTAGTACTTGTATTTCAAAGGGCCGGCCTTGTCACGCTATGTGTCACGCTGAGTCTCCCCGAAAACTACGTTAGGAGTACACATGCCTGTGGATTGATCAGTCACTTGCACATTAATTACACGAGCAGGCTGTTCCGCTGATCGTATCAGCTGGCACCCTCGTCGTCGTAACCGATGGAGTGCTCCTTTTTTTATTTTATTAAGAAGGCGGAAACTGAAAGAAGCTCGTCATGTATAGACATACATGTGTGTGTGTTTGTGTTTTATCCCGCAGCTTGACAACTGGTGTTGGTTTGTTTACGTCACCGAAACTTAGAGGCGTGTAATGGGTTGGTGTGTACATATTGCAGTGCATTCAACACGAGCATACTCACGTATATAGAGATTCACTCAAAAATCCACAAACATTCATACATACATACATACATACATACATATATACATACATACATAGGCAAAGAAAATAACAGAGCAACAACAGCAAACATACAACCATTCAGCCATAAAGAAAACTTAAGGCATACTCACACATATCTATCTATCTATCTATCATTTATCTGTCATCTATCTATTTCTTTGTCTGTCTGTCTCTCTTTGTATATATATATATATATATATATATATATATATATAT
>NC_068986.1:94439710-94440365 GCF_001194135.2 Octopus bimaculoides | reverse complement strand
GTGTGTGTGTGTGTGTGTGTGTGTGTGTGTGTGTGTGTGTGTGTGTGTGTGTGTGTGTGTGTGTGCGTGCGTAAGGCAAATAAAGAATCATCTCACAAACAAAATGACTTGTCTTTATTTCAGCCGCAAATTCAATGTCCAGCTGAAAAATGTCCGCCGAATAAAGTGAGGAAGGCTTATCACGCTTGTCTCTCCCGCTTCTCTTTCCTTTTCCGCTTCCGCTTCATCTAATTCGTTTCCTTTCGGAGTAAGTTGTCTGTGCTGATGGTGATGGCTCTGTTGCTGGTGGGGTAGTGGTGGTCATGGTGGAGGTGGTGTTGGTCATGGTGGAGGTGGTGGTGGTGATGGTGTAGGTGGTTGTGATGTTGGTCGTGACAGTATTGGTATTAATATTGGTGGTGTTATGGCTTCTTATTAGTGGTAGTAGAGACGGTTGTACTGATGATAATGATAGTGGTTCTGATGATTGTGAAGGTCATGATGGGAGCTGTCTTTGTAGTGATAGTGTTGTTGTTGTCGGTGGTGGTGGTCGTCGTGGTGATAGTAAGAAAAGTATTGTTTGAAATTGTATTCGTGATGAAATGGCGGTGATAGTTAATGAAGAGTAGTGTGTATATATATATATATATATATATATATATATATATATATATAT
>NC_068986.1:94438301-94439269 GCF_001194135.2 Octopus bimaculoides | reverse complement strand
AGTGGTTAGGGAAGCGGTGTCGTGGTCATAGGAAGCGGTTTCGATTCCCAGACCGGGGGTTGTGAGTGTTTATTGAGCGAAAACACCTAAAAGCTCCACAAGGCTCCGGCAGGGGATGGTGGCGAACCCTGCTGTACTCTTCCACCATAACTTTCTCTCACTCTTACTTCCTGTTTCTGTTGCGCCTGTAATTCAAAGGGTCAGCCTTGTCATACTGTGTCACGCTGAATATCCCCGAGAACTACATTAAGGTTACACGTGTCTGTGGAGTGCTCAGCCACTTGCACGTTAATTTCACGAGCAGGCTGTTCCGTTGATCGGATCAACTGGAACCCTTGACGTCGTAAGCGACGGAGTGCCAACAACAACAATAAATAAGCCCTGATCAGTTAGACGAATGATTAAAGACACTTCATCCGTCGCCAACCTATCTTTGTGTAGAAGAACACAGACCCACGTTATCAAATGTACCTATGCTTTATTAAACAGAAAAGTTTGATTCAAATGAAACCTGGTGGTTATTTTTAGCAGGTCGAGCGACCATGTAGTGATTCCGTCGTTAGGTTTGGTCATGGTGGCGCAAGGCGGAGTTGGTGGCGTTGATGCTTGCAGTTTCAATAGGCTGCGGTGTGTAAGAAGGAAGCAGAGAGGAAGCCAATCCAGGAAGAATGCAGAAAGGCCAACATCCGGCGGAAGTCCAGACGGAACTAAGCTATCAATTGTTCAATAAAAATAAAAAAAGAGAAAGCGTTCACGCCATTTCATTGTTTGTACGACGGTGTGTGTACGTGTGTGTGTGTGACTGCGAGAAGGTGCATGTATGTGCATACATATACACAGAGACAGACAGACAGACAGACAGACATACACACACACACACACACACATATATATATTATGTAAATGTGTATTTGCATGCGTATCTATGTGTACATGTATGTATATAGTTATGTATATATATATATATA
>NC_068986.1:94437042-94437587 GCF_001194135.2 Octopus bimaculoides | reverse complement strand
AATAGGAGGAAGTGCAATGTCGACTTCGGCGGAATTTGAACTCAGAGCGTAAAAACTTACGAAATTCTGCTAAGCGTTTTTCCCGGCGTGTTAACGATTCTGCCAGTTCGCCGCCATAACAATAACAATAACAATAGCAATAATAATATTAATAATAATAATAATAATAATAATAATGATGATGATGATGATGGTAGTAGTAGTAGTAGTAGTAGTAGTAGTAGTAGTAGTAGTAGTAGTAGTAGCTGTTTATTGCCTCGAGGATGAAGGATGGTGAGATATTGGAGGGAAAAATTGCAAAACGAAGCACTTATCTACGAACAGAAGTTACGATGATAGTTTGTGGATGCGGGCCACACCAGAAGCTCCTCATAAAGGAGGGACACTACCTGGTGGTTGTTGGCTTTGTTCTTTGATTTGTGGCAGGTTAGACCAAGAAGTGTTTGAGTCGTTGTTTCCTCGTTTCAACTGCGAAAAACTTAAACCAATACATACACCGTACATTATATGTATATATCCATATATAATATATATATATATATATA
>NC_068986.1:94434785-94436008 GCF_001194135.2 Octopus bimaculoides | reverse complement strand
TATATAAGCAATAATTAAGATTCAATTGAATTAGGTACTTAAATTGAGGGACCAAGTCAGTCTGGTTTGGTCCACACAGCTCGAAGTTAGGTGAATAAAAAGCAAATAAGTAACAATCATATCCATGTGTCAGTGCATTACGGCCGTTTCAAGCGACTCCATTTAATCAGTCAATGAAAGCATTACATCAATTTGAAATAAACCGCTCTCCTCAGACGCATACGACCATATAGATTTGCATTATACAGGATACATCATTATAATTTTTTAGCAAATTTTTCATCACTACTAGGGACCTAAATAAAACTACTGAACAACAACAACAATAATAATAATAATAATAACAATAGCAGTAACAACATCAACAACAGCAACAACAGCAACAATATTAATAAGAATAATAATAGTAACAACAACAACCATAACAATAATGCCCTGATGCAGTACCAGTCACTGACTCTCATGGCTTCTGGTCTTAACTGATTGGAAGTATTGTCATGTTCATTGTTTTGTTTTGGTATAAAAGATGGGCTACAGCAAGTATCCTACTCAATACCACTGATTTGCTTGTCAGTTGCTTGACCTTAATCAGTTGAGCGTGCCCTTTAGTAGCTGTGCATCTCTGATAACGAGCAGGTGTAGTTGGGGAGCATCATAGTCATGTGTTGAAAGAAGTTCTTTGGGATTTGAATAGTAAAACATCAGCTTCATTCCATTAAGAACACAACCGTGCAATTCAAAGAGGAGCTTGATTGGCCCCACAAACTTAGCCAACAAGAAACGGGGTGACCACAATCTACAATGAAAATTAAAGTAGAAGACAGAACATCATAATCAGTTGCAAAAGTAGAAGAACCGGGAAGTATCTGACAAGTACGGGAAGCAAACGTGAACCTACTTGAGATGCACCAGGGACGAAAGAGCATCGAACTGAAAGCAAAAGTAGAAAACTTGACAATCGCTGCAAAAAGACCAGAGTAGTAGTAGTAGTAGTAGTAGTAGTAGTAGTAGTAGTAGTAGTAGTAGTAGCAGCAGCAGCAGCAGCAGCAGCAGCAGTAGTAGTAGTAGTAGTGTTTTGTGTTGTCGAGAAATTAGGTTCCAGAAGTTACAGTAGCGGTAACAGTATCACTGTGTACAAAGTTTTTCCCCCCGAATAATAAGAGGAATGGAGAAAGTAATTTAGAAATTAAAAAAAAAAAAAACAACCAAACAAAATAACAAAT
>NC_068986.1:94433457-94434076 GCF_001194135.2 Octopus bimaculoides | reverse complement strand
TATATATGTATATATATATATATATATATATATGTATCTATCTATGTATGTATATGCATACATACACGTATATGTATAAACATAATACTTGTATATATACATGAGTGTGTGTGTGTGTGTCCCCGCGTGCGCGTGTATAATGATGACTTCTATTATCAAATCTTTTGTGTGTGTATACTGCGTGTGTGTGGCAAGAATTAAACAGTGTAAGGAAGATAACAGAAGCGTGATTGTAAGAGGCAATGTCCAAAAGAATTGAGTGAAAGAAGGAAGGCCCGAGACTCATGTGCGATTAACTTTCCTGACATGGTACAAGCAAATCAAAGATGGCGGCCTTGCATCGCTCCTTTAACCTACGCTTTTGTTTAATACATCCGTTTTCGCACATACCCTATTTTCACTTGAACTTCTTTATGTTTTCTTTTTCACCCAAAACACAGGCACTCAGATACACATGTACTCCCCCTCTCTCTCTCTCTCTCTCTCTCTCTCTCTCTCTCTCTCTCTCTCTCCCCTTTCTCTCTCTCTCTCTCTCTCTCTCTTTATTTCTGTCTTTGTTTCTCTGTACAATAGGTGCATAAATGAATACATATATAGCTTACGAATCCCTTTATGTTTC
>NC_068986.1:94426912-94432505 GCF_001194135.2 Octopus bimaculoides | reverse complement strand
ATATATATATATATATATATATATATATATATATAATGGCTGTGTGGTAAGTAGTTTGCTTACCAACCACATGGTTCCGGGTTCAATCCCACTGCGTGGCACCTTGGCCAAATGTCTTCTACAAAAGCCTCGGGCCGACGAAAGCCTTGTGAGTGGATTTGGTAGACAGAAACTGAAAAAGCGCGTCATACATACATACATGCATACATACATACATACACACATATATATACATATATATATACATATATTTATATGTGTGTGTTTGTGTATGTATGTGTGTTTGTGCTCCCAACATCGCCTCACAGCCGATACTGGTGAGTTTACGTTCCTGTTCATTAGCGGTTCGGCAAAAGGGACTTCTAGAATAAGTACTAAATTTACAAAGAATAAGTTCTGAGGTCGATTTGCTCGACTAAAGGTAGTGCTCCAGCATGGGCGTAGTAAAATGATTGAAAGAAGTAAAAAAATGCAAGAATATATATACAGAGGTCGGACAAAATAATGCAAACACCTAGCATCATAGCCTCATTGTTTTGAAATATCTATAAAACCGTCAAAAGCTTGTTTATTTTTGTTTTTTATTTGTTATTATTATTGCTTAATATGTTTTGCTAAAATTGCTGTTTCTTTTTAGATATAATCAGAAAAGAGGTAATTAAAGTTCATTAAAATGTCTGATCTATCAGACTTTCAAAGAAGTCAAATTGTTCGTGCTCGTATGGCAGGTGCTAGCGTAACGGAAACAGCCAAAATGTTTGGTCTATCAAGAAGTACTGTCCTATGTTTGCGGAACTGTTTCCGGAGGGGAACGTGTTCTTTCAGGGTGATAATGCACCAATTCACACCTCTAAAATTGTTACTGAATGGCACGAGAAACATTCTAGTGAAGTTGAACATCTTATTTGGCCAACACAATCCCTAGATTTCGATATTATTGAACATTTATGGTACATTTTAGAAAAACAAGTAAGGAGTCGATATCTTCCATCATCATCATTGCAAGAACTGGAGACTGTTTTAGCTGAAGAATGGACAAAAATTCATTTGGAAACAATTCAAACTTTGTACGAGTCCATACCTCGTAGAATTCAAGCTGTAATTAGTGCCAAATGAGGTCCTACCCCCATATTAAAATAAATTTGTTTGAAATTTTAAAGTGTTTCCATTACTTTGTACGACCCCTGTATATATGCATATATGAAGGTATGTACACACACACACACACACACACACACACACACACACACACACACACACGAGTAGTATTTTGATATGGGCTCCTTAGATCACAGTTGTGATGTTGCATTTCTGGAAAGAAGCTGCAGCCACCACCACTACTATGGGATCTTTGCAGTGTGGGGCCGTGCATTGTCCTTTTCGATTCACTAAAACGGGTCTTTTTTTCTTCAAAGCTTGGTTCCAACGCTCTAATTGTTGACAGTAGACTTGAGCATTGATTGTTGCATTAGGTGGTTACAATTCCGAGTGAATTACTCCTTTGCAATCCCACCAGATAGAGAGAAGAACCTTTTTCCCCATGAAACTCCCTTCTCGGTTGTGGTTGAGTTTTTTTTCCCCTTTATCAAGCCACTGTTTGCGACGTTTAACATTTCGATAGAAGATTCATTTTTCGTCACCAGTCATAAGTCTATCCAAAAAGGGTCAAATGGAGAGAAGAGCAAATGTCAACTCGGGATTTGCGGTTGCTTTCGGACAATTCATGAGGCACCCATTTTCCAAGTTTAGGAACCTTTCCAAGTTGTTGAAGATGAGGATAAACAGTTTTATGGTTTGAACTAAGCTTTATTGCCAATTCTTCAATTGATAATGCAGGATTTTCTTCAAGTAATACCTCAAAGAGCTTATCATCAAACTCAACTGGACGTCCTGTTCGATCTTCATCTTCAAGGTTGAAATCTCCACTTCTGAATTTTGCAAACGATCTTCTGCAAGTTCTTTCATTCCAGCATTCTTTCCCATAACCTGAGTGTATGTTTCGCGTTGCTTTAACTGCAGACTTTCCTTTTTTGTACTCATAAAATATTATGTGCCTTAAATGCTCTTTGGATACTTCCATGTTAGAAAGGGTTTTAATCAAAGAAATTTTAATTCTATTATTCTGTAAAATAATATTTAATTAGTTTAAATGTACTCAAATGCATAAAAATAATTTTTAATTTCATTAGACATTCTAAAATATTATTAAATTTCATTCAATTTAAAAAAAGGTAAGATCGGACAGAACTTATGGGATGACCTAATACATACATACATACATACATACATATACAGATACAGATATCATACAAACGTACATTTATATATACATACGAATACATATATGTATATAGATGCGTGTTATATATTTATCTATCTATCTATCTATCTGTCTTCTATCTGTCTGTCTGTCTATTTATCTATCTATCTATCTATCTATCTATCTATCTATCTATCTATCTATCTGTACACACACATACACACACACACACACACACACATACACACACACACACACACACACACACACACACACACACACACACACACACACACACACATATAATATATTATATATATATAATAAATTCTCGAATATTCCATCTTCTGTCTTTCATTTGCTATATATATATATATATATTATTTATATATATATATATGCACACACATTCAAACTTACATACATATACGTGTATATATATATATATATATATATGTACACACACATTCGCACTCACATACATATACGTATATATATATATTTATATATATATATGTACACACACATTCACACTTACATACATATACGTATCATATGTGTGTATTAATATCTCATCAACATTGTTGCCTTTATTGCTGTTGTTAAAAACAATTGTTGTTATTGATGTTGTTGTCTTTGCTGCCGTTATTAATGGTGCCTTTTGTCGTTCATTATAGCTTATAAAATATTTACAGCAAATTATTTGCGCTTTGTAAAAATATATATGCATATACATGTGCACACGTGTGAAATATGTGAGTGCATGGTGTGCGATTTATGAGCGTTGGGGTAATGTACTCGGATAGGCAAAAAGACATAGAGAGGTAGATAGATAGAAAGGGAGAGAGAGGTAGATACAGTGATGTAGATAGAGAGGTAGAATAGAGTGAGGGCTGATGTGAAATAGGTGACATAACTCCCTAACCTACACCCGACTCCCTCCAACCTGCTATTGTACACTCGTGGATTTTATAAGGTATTGTGTTAGGTTTCATTGTGTTGTTTTCTATGGTGAAATTATTTGTATAGCAATAAGCCTTGCCTCTACCTTGCCCCCGTGACGAATGCGTAAAGTCTTCTTCTTCTTCTTCTTCTTCTTCTTCTTCTTCTTCTTCTTCTTCTTCTTCTTCTTCTTCTACTTCTTCTTCTTCTTCTTCTTCTTCTTCTTCTTCTTCTTCTTCTTCTTCTTCTTCTTCTTCTTCTTCTTCTTCTTCTTCTTCTTCTTCTTCTTCTTCTTCTCCATCGTCGTCGTCATTGTATCCATTATTATTATTATTATTATTATTATTATTATTATTATTATTATTATTATTATTATTATTATTATTATACTCAATTTAAAACATTACATTTTGTTCTATGTGCGTGTAATGCGTTGCTCTCCTTCACCCTTGTGGCAAATAACTTGTTCATCGACTAGGTGTCGTATCGTGTCGTCGTTGTCATCATCACCAACTTCATCATCAATTTTCTTCTTCTTCTTCTTCTTCTTCTTCTTCTTCTTCTTCTTCTTCTTCTTCTTTCGTTGTCGTCATCGTCATTGTAACAACCAACTCGAGCAACATCATCAAAGTCATTTTCATTATTATTTAATTATGGCGGCATGAACGGATCGGCAAATTGTTGACGAAAAATACGGGCTTTGTTACCGTAAATGGCAGCCATATTGTTACAACGGCCATATTATTGTTGCTTGATAAATACGCTGCTGTTATTTAAGTCAGCGATGACAATATCACGGGCAAATAGACGCCATCTTACACATGTTAATTGACTTACAATTATCATTGTTGCTGCTACTGCTGCTGCTGTTACTGTGGCTATTGTCGCTGCTTGTTTTTATTTTGATTTATTTTTGTTTGTCTTTTAAAATTTCCATGGTGCTATTGATGATGATGATGATGATGATGAGGGTAATGTTGTTGTTGTTTAGGCTAGGAAAACAATAAAGCTTTATGAGGCCTATTATAAACATATACGCACACGCGTATGTATTCTCGTATGCATGCATGCATTTATGCATGTGTACAATAGGCTTACTGAAAAAGGTTCATTCATAACACATAGGCATACATACACACATACATACACCCGTGAATATATATATATATATATATATATGCATACAAACATACATACGCATATGTATGTGTGGATATGAATGTGAGGGTGGAAGAGAGAGACATTTGGTAGAACAAGCAGGAGAAATAGAACTCAATACATGAATATAAGCCTTTATTATTTTTAATAGGCAGGAAGTTACCAAAGTGACTCAAGGACCGAGTGTTTCGAGTATGCTACTTGTGTTTGATAAGTGTGATGTACGAAACACTGGGCACTTGAGTTTTATTTGTAATTTTCTGCATATTACAAATAAGAAAGTATAAGTATGTATATGTATATATGCGTATATGCATACGTGTATATATCTATATATATATATAAAGATATATATGTATACGTGTATATACGCATGCATATATGTATACATGTGTGTGTATGCACACACACACAGACATACATATATGCCCATACTCACACAAATACAGAGAAGTATAGAAGGTGATATACATTTGTATAAAGAAAACTAGAGCACTCAATACATATAGCAGCAAAAAGGCATCATGAAAATAATATTTTAGTTGTTATACATGGTGATGCGAAGTTTCATACTTACAAATATGCGAATAATCGTCAGATGAGCAAACGCAGCCGTTCGACATTAATATCTCGGAAATTTATAATGACTTACTATTGAATGGTTTCAAATCTTCCGGTATTGCATAGAAATTATGTTTTTGCCAGTGAAATAACCGATTACGTAAGAATGTCTGTTGCTAAGTGTTTGTTATTTCCTTAAGGCAGGTTGAAACTAATATGGCTGAAGAATTTGTTAGAAGTGGCTATTTTGCAAGGAAGATATTAAATAAACTGATGTAGAATAAATGAAGAGGAATAAGTGGAGAATGAATGTAGATTGAAGTTATGGGTTTAAATAAACTGGTTGGGCGGGAAAGAGGAGGAAATGTGGTTGTGGAAAATTTTGAAGGTTAAAGAGTTGTGTTAACATATAAAAGACAAACGCTACTTTACTACAGTGATATTTTGTTCTGTGAACTGGCAGCAGACTTGCTGGAATAATTCACAGATAGGCGCAGGAGTGGCTGTGTGGTAAGTGGTTTGCTTACCATCCACATCGTTCCGTGTTCATTCCCACTGCGTGGCACCCTGGGCAAGTGTCTTCTACTATAGCCTCGGGCCGACCAAAGCCTTTTGAGTGGGTTTGGTAGACGAAAACTGAAAGAAGCTCGTCGTATATATATATATATATAT
>NC_068986.1:94425016-94426872 GCF_001194135.2 Octopus bimaculoides | reverse complement strand
TATATATGTATGTATGTATGTATGTATGTGTGCGTGCATATGTTTGTGTGTCTGTGTTTGTCCCTCCAACATCGCTTGACAACCGATGCTGGTGTGTTTAAGTCCCCGTAACTTAGCGGTTCGGCAAAAGAGACTGATAGAATATGTACTTGGCATCCAAAGAATAAGTCCTGGGGTCGATTTTCTCAACTAAAGGCAGTGCTCCAGCATGGCCGCAGTCAAATGAGAAAATAGTACAGTGAAATTGTTAAACTATAGATTTGTTTCTGCCGTTGCTTATCGATGCGAAAACATTTGTTAAAAATCTCTGATCTAGCATCTAAATTATTCGGTGTTTTAGAGTGTGAGTACTTTTCCAACAGTGGTTATCCTAATATTTATTCGTAATATTGTTCTTTGGAGATCTGCCATATTGGAACGAAGAGCTACTTTTCTCAAATTTCTCATGTAATTAGCGTCTGTTTGCATTCCCTCTTGTTTTTTTATACATATCTCTAAAAGAATACGAGTGGTTGTAGTAACTATATTTAAATATTTCCGTCAGTATACTTCCGTGCGATATTTAGATTACACTTAATGGGAAGGATTTCTGGTTCGTAGTTTATCATTTTGGAATTGCTTAGCTGATGCATATTGCATGTTAAATTAGTTTCAGTTGTTTTAGTTGAATGTCCAGTTATCAGAGTTTTCAAAGAAGTGATGGAACTGTTGTTAAGTTTTAGATTATTTCCATTAGATTATGACATGCAACATTGCTTGATGAGAAATGCTTATTTGAGTTTACGAAGTGTTTAGGTAAACTGTAAAGAGAAGAAAAGTGTGAACCAGCTATCATGGTACCTTGTCTTACTAATATATGGTGGGAAGTTAATGACGTATTTGGTATCGTTCTTGAACCGACCAGCTTCTCAGTGCCTCATTGTAGTAATAGTAGTAGTAGTAGTGGGGAACAACACTCGGAAATTTCATTGGATGTCAAGTTAGAGATTCTTCTACATATATTATTAAATATTATATTCCGTAAATCATGGACAGATCGCAGTATTCTGTGTTAAAAAGTATTCTTCATTAGGTATATTATATGATTTGTAATTATCCTTTGTATTTGTCAATGCCTTAGCCCAGAGTAACCTCTAGGGAATAATGGATTATTTTCAGGCTCTAACAATTCAATGCTTCACTTAGATTTCCTCTGAATGTCAGTAACAAATTGAAGTACTGTGCTGGGATGTAGCGAACCCATCATCTCTATAAAAACCTCAATTTATTCTGGTAATTCTTCTATTCAGATTTTTTTATTTTGTTTTGTTATTCAAACCAACAGGATCGCATTTATTTGCTCTTCAAATAACTTCGTGCTGACGTCGAACGAAACTGTTTGTTCTTTATAAACGAGACAGGATTTTTAGCAAAGAACGGATGATGATCTCTCTCTCTCTATCTCCATACATTCTAAATTGCTGCAAGATATTTGCATGCTATTTGAAACAGGCCGAGTGATAATGCTGAGATTCACATTTAATGGGATCGTTGTGGGGAATCATTATAAGTATAGTAGGTTGATAATAATGATGCTAGTAATGATAATGACTTTGTGATGATAATGACGACAAGGATAGTGATGATGATGATGATGATGATGATGATGATGATGATGATGATGATGATTACGACGATGATGGTGACGATGACAACGACGATGACAACGAGACAACGACGACGTAGACGACCACGACGACCACGACGACTATGACGATGGTGATAATGATAATGATCGTGATGATCCTTGCAAACTTCATTTATTACGACTATAATATTCTTTCATTTTATGCGTGTTGGACGTGACCTGGGGGAGG
>NC_068986.1:94423705-94424639 GCF_001194135.2 Octopus bimaculoides | reverse complement strand
ATTAGGTTGGTAACTAAGTTCCCGCCGCTTTTTTAAATATAAATTTTTTAAAAGGTTTAATAAAAAATAACAACTAATTAATCAATAATGTATTCACCCTTGTTGTTTACAACTTCTTCCCAACGTTCAACAAGATTTTCAATACCTCGTTGGTAGAAATCACCTGATTTCGACTCGAAAATTGATCCAACCAAGCTCTCAATTCTGCATCAGTATTGAACGAAACACCGCGCATAGCATTTGAAAGAGACCGAAAGAGGTGGAAATCCGTTGGTGCCAAATCAGGAGAATACGGCGGGTGTAGCAGAACTTCCCAGCCATGCGTTTGAATGGCTTTCTTGGTCATATTGGCGATATGAGGGCGAGCGTTGCTGCGCAGCAGAACTCCATGCTGCCGATTAGGTCTTTTATCTTGAATAGCGGTGTTGAGTCGTTCCATCAGTTGAACATAGAATTCTGCGTTGACCGTTTGGTTCCGTTCAAGCAATTCGTAATGGATAATCCCTTCCCAGTCCCACCATACGCACAAAATTGTTTTACGCTTATTAAGATCTTGTTTCACGCGCGGTGTCGATTGTTTACCGGGACTAAGCCATTCCTTACACTGCTTCATATTGATGTACAGGCATCATTTTTCGTCGCCAGTAACGATTCAGTAAAGAAATCGTTGCTTGTGTCCATGAGTTGAGCGTTGACGAGCAAGCAAACCAGCGGAGATTGTTGCTCGCTGATTTTTATTGTTGTCACTTAAAGCATGCGGAACCCATGCTCCATACTTCTGAACCTTTCCCATCGAGTGAAGATGCTTCTCGATAGCAGTGTCGGTGCATTGCATTTTCTCTGCCAGTTCCCTTGTCGTACGACGAGACTTTTCGTGCAAAAGTTGGCTTAATCGCTCTTCATCGAACTCAAGTGGACGGCCAGAACGAGGTGC
>NC_068986.1:94420516-94422050 GCF_001194135.2 Octopus bimaculoides | reverse complement strand
TGGGGGGTTAGATTGGAGCTTAAAGGCGGCTGAAAACTTTACGAAGGGTTACTAAGCATGACGGTTCCGATTTTCCGAATGTCGTGAAGAGTAGAATACGGACGGCCAGTGAGTTCGCACGCGATAGCGTGTGTGTGAGTGTGTGTGTATATGCGTAAGAAGTCATTAATAAAATTCCTTTTTAATTAGCTAATCTAACATCTGACATTAACTCTGATATGACTAAAACGATCTCTTCTTTAAATTATAAACCTATAAGAAAACCTTTTGTTAACCGTACTAAATTTTATAATGGACATTTTAGTAATATAGTCCCTCTATATCTGAACACACTAATGCGGTAACACACTCTAAATCTAGAAAAAGAGAAATTATTTGGTTCGCCCCCACCTTTCCATTTTCTTTCAGAGTCAAAAATTTACCGAAACCATTCTTCAAATTTCTGAAACCAAATTTTCCTAAGTACCACAAATATTATCCTATATTTAATAAACACTCTATAAAATTATCTTACTCTACCACACCTAATTTGGGTTTGATTATCGCATCTACAAACAGAAATATAATCCAACTCCAAATAACTAAAAACGTAGATCACCATAAGACACCCCACATAAGTCCAAATAATATTAATAAAACAATAATAGATAAGAATACATAAATTTGTAATTGCAGGGCCCCTGAATTATGCCTGCGCGCTGGTTTCTGTTTACGTAAAAACGTAATCTATAAATGCAGTGTGGCAAACGACAAACATCAAGCTAGAGTATACATAGGAAGCACTTATTTGATCTTGTCAATGGTCTCGACTCTTTAAACGATATTTAACCGTCGGTTGATATTGAGCAGATTACAGTCCTCCGTATCAAGAACTCTATAACGTTACGATTCTTCTGCTTGAAAATCCATTATTTGCCTGCAACGAAGAACAGGCAGAAGAGTTATTATAGTGAACGAGTAAATCTACCAATATGCGCAATTTCAACGACGTATGTCAGATAATAAAAAGCTATACTAACTTTTACATGAGTTTCGGTACAACTCTCGTATATTATAAAACATCTTAAATACTATTAGAAACGGTAACTACCGATAAATATCAATGCTTCAGTTGGCTTTTATGTTTTTATGTCTTTTGGATGTTTTGGCTAATAAAACAGTATCAGGTACATCGTTTTATATGTTGTGCAGTTTTTTTTTTTCGGTAAATGAATGGTATTATGATATACACTTGGCATAACTTTAATAGGTATATAAACACACAGAGAGGAAAAGAAAGGAGAGAGAGAGAGAGAGAGAGAGAGAGAGAGAGAGAGAGAGAGAGAGAGAGCGGGAGAAGATGGGGAAGAGGGAAACAGAAAAATAGATAATGTTTATATTTACGCATAAAAATGTTTTTAAATGCGTATATAAACGAGTATATATATATAGGCGCAGGAGTGGCTGTGTGGTAAGTAGCTTGCTTACCAACCACATGGTCCCGGGTTCATTCCCACTGCGTGGCAACTTGGCCAAGTGTCGTCTACTATAGCCT
>NC_068986.1:94419302-94420473 GCF_001194135.2 Octopus bimaculoides | reverse complement strand
ATATATATATATATATATATATATATATATATATGTGTGTGTGTGTGTGTGTGTGTGTGTGTCTGTGTTTGTCTCCCTAGCATTGCTTGACAACCGATGCTGGTGTGTTTATATCCCCGTAACTTAGCGGTTCGGCAAAATGGACAATAGAATAAGTACTAGGCTTACAAGGAATAAGTCCTGGGGTCGATTTGCTCGACTAAAGGCGGTGCTCCAGCATGGTCGCAGTCAAATGACTGAAACAAGTAAAAGAGTAAAAGAGTATATGTCATGGACTCTCCCGTCGTTAGACAACGTATGAGGGCTCGGCAATTTCTTGCCGAACAAGCGGACATATGATTTGTTTAGAGTGGTCAAATGTTTGTCTTCACTTAATCTCATTCCCTGCATCGAATCGACATTACCAGTACAGGTGTGCATTCATGAAATGATCACAGAGCAATGTGAAATGAAGTGCTTTAGCCAAGAGGTGGAAATCCGTTGGTGCCAAATCAGGAGAGTATAGGAAAGCACTTCCCAGCCATGCATTTGAATGGCTTCCTTGGTCATATTGGCGATATGAAGGCGGGCGTTGTTGCGCAGCAGAACTCCATGCTGCCGATTAAGTCTTTTATCTTGAATAGATAGATAGATAAATAGATAGATTGATAGATAGATAGATAGATAGACCTATGTTTATGTATATACATCGGACTGTGTACATGTTTATGTGTGTATATATATGTATATATATATGTATATATATATATACATATATGTATGTATGTATGTATGTATGTATGTCACTTACACACATACACATGGTAGTCACCTGAAGGGAGTTAGAACCTAAGACGTTTATTTGTAAAGTAGTTTCCTTACGTTGAATATCTTGAAATTCGACGGTGGACACGTGTGTATGTTGTCAACGTGAGCAAAACCAGCAACAATAATAACAGCAGCGAGAAGGGGGGGGCATCGACGGCAGGCGATGAACCCGAGCCAGCGTGTCGAGGGAGCTGTTGGAAGGTGCTTGATCGTGGGCCCTCGTAGAGAGGGGCGGGATTATTAGATGTGACGGCGGAGAAAGCGTGCGTGTGCGTATGCGTATGCGTGTGTGTGTGCACGTGCATGCCCTTGTGGACATGTTTATATATGTAGCTGTATGTATGTTCGTGTATGATTGTGAATG
>NC_068986.1:94418162-94418596 GCF_001194135.2 Octopus bimaculoides | reverse complement strand
TGGACGATGAAAAAAAGGAAAGGAAGAAGAAAGATGATGACACTGGTTGTGTTGGGTAGTTGTGATGGTGGCGATGGTGGTGAAGGTGGTGAAGGTGCAGGGTCACGGGTAGGCGGGAATTTGCGGGAAAAGAGTCAACTTGGCGGTAGAGACTCATGGACATATGTGCCTCATGCATGCGTGTGTGCCTCATGTATAGGAAAAGAGTCAACTGGGTGGAAGAGATTCATTGACGAAGAGGGTGCCTCATGTATAGGAAAAGAGTCAACTGGGCGGTAGAGACTCATCGACATATGTGCCTCATGCATGCGTGTGTGCCTCATGTATAGGAAAATAGTCAACTGGGTGGAAGAGATTCATCGACGAAGAGGGTGCCTCATGTATAGGAAAAGAGTCAACTGAGCGGTAGAGATTCATCGACGAAGAGCCTCATG
>NC_068986.1:94417432-94418105 GCF_001194135.2 Octopus bimaculoides | reverse complement strand
GACGAAGAGGGTGCCTCATGTATAGGAAAAGAGTCAACTGGGCGGTAGGGACTCATCGACATATGTGCCTCATGCATGCGTGTGTGTATGCATACATACATATATATACACACACACGCACACACACACATATATGTGAGTGAGTGAGTGAGTGTGTGTGTGTGTGTGTGTGTGTGTGTGTGTGTGTGTGTGTGTGTGTGCGTGTGTACATATGTGCGTAGGTGCATACGGAGTGACAGCTAATGATTGAAGCGAATAAATACAAGATTCTTACCAGTTCAAATATGTTTGAGTCATATTCGAACACGTAACAAAACCATTCATAATATTTTGGCACAGAGAAAATTTCTCGCAGCAGACAAATAGGTATAAATACACCGAATTAATTCACAGCAACCCCTAACCAGATCGTTGGATGCATGCATTTCGGAGTTGTCTCCTCTTCAGCAACATACATACATATACATGCTACACACACTCATACATACACACACACAGCATACACATACGTACATAATACATGCATACATACATACATACATACATGCATGCATACATATACATACATACATACATACTTACATACATACATATATACATACATACATACATATATACATACGTACATACGTAGACACACACATATATACATACATACATATATACATACATA
>NC_068986.1:94415939-94416539 GCF_001194135.2 Octopus bimaculoides | reverse complement strand
TTTTGGTATGGAATAGAAGCAAACAAGGCGCATGGCTCAGCGGTTTGAGCGTCGAGCTTACAATCGTGAGGTAGCGAGTTCGAATCCCAGACCGGCCTACATGTTGTGTATCTTTTTTTTAACAAGACACTTTATTTCACGTTGCTCCAGTTCACTCAGCTGTAGAAATGAGTTGCGACGTCACTGGTGCCAAGCTGCATTGGTCTTTTGCCTTTCCCTTGGATAACACTGGCGGCACAGAGTGGGGAGGCCAGTATGCATGGGCGACTGCTGGTCTCCCATAAACAACCTTACCCAAACTTGTGCTTGGGAGGGTAACTTTCTAGGTGCAATCTCATGGTCAGTCATGACCGAAGAGGTGGGGGTCTCAGTAGAAGCAAAGACTGAAGTATGACACGTATGTACTCGTCTGTGCGTGCGTCAATGTATGTATATGTACATACATCTCTGTCTGTCTGTGGTAAGTAACTTGCTTACCAACCACATGGTTCCGGGTTCAGTCCCACTGCGTGACACTTTGGGCAAGGGTCTTCTACTATAGCCTCGGACCGACCAAAGCCTTGTGAGTGGATTTGGTAGACGGAAACTCAAAGAAGCCCG
>NC_068986.1:94415434-94415929 GCF_001194135.2 Octopus bimaculoides | reverse complement strand
AGCCTCGGACCGACCAAAGCCTTGTGAGTGGATTTGGTAGACGGAAACTCAAAGAAGCCCGTCGTATATATGTATATATATGTATATATGTATGTGTGTGTATATGTTTGTGTGTCTGTGTTTGTGCCTCCAACATCACTTGACAACTGATGCTGGTGATTTTACATCTCCGTTAATTAGCGGTTCGGCAAAAGAGACCAATAGAATAAGTACTAAGAATAAGCCCCGGGGTCGATTTGTTTGACTAAAGGCGGTGCTCCAGCATGGCCGCAGTCAAATGATTGAAACAAGTAAAAGGATAAAAGAATAAAAGAATGAATGTTCTTTTTTGTTCCTTTACTTGTTTCAGTCATTCGGCTGCAGCCATGCTGAAGTGTGGCTGACCCCTAGGGGTGGATGTTACTGTTGCTTTTAGCCCCAGGAGGACATCTCCTCCAGCTGACCTGGTCAGCCACACTTCAGCATGGCTGCAGCCGAATGACTGAAACAAGTAAA
>NC_068986.1:94413870-94414408 GCF_001194135.2 Octopus bimaculoides | reverse complement strand
TATATATATATATATATATACATACGTGTGTGTGCGTGTATATACATACACACACACACACACACACACACACACACACATATATATATATATATATATATATATATATATATATATATATACGTATGTTTATGCATGTGTGTATGTAAATATGTATGTATGCATGTGTGCGTACGTATATGCATGCACTGCAAGGTGGAGACGTTAAATTTAGTCTTTATTGTACATTTTAAACTGTTGTGAGTGTGCCTGTGTGTGTATGCATTTAAACATATGTTCGAATGTGTATGAATGTGCGTGAATATGTGTGTATACTGAAATACACATAGACACGCATGTACAAGATGAATCAGAAATCAAAATTAAGAAATAAATGAATACAGATCCAAACACACACGCACACATTCTTATGGACACGCAGATACACTGACATACGTACATACATAAATACCTACACGCATACATTCGTATATACATTCATACATGAATAATAAACACGTATATATATATATATATATATATATATATATATAGCAAT
>NC_068986.1:94407472-94412669 GCF_001194135.2 Octopus bimaculoides | reverse complement strand
AGAGAGAGAGAGAGAGAGAGAGAGAGAGAGAGAAAGAGAGCAAACAGTGTGAGAACGAGAGGGAATAGAGTATAGATGGGGGAAAAGAAAGATTGTAGGCAAGATTGTTTAGCCCTAGGACACCTATGCTCAAACAGCCATACATATTCTGTTTCTTTTTTTTCCCGCTTTACTCCTGTTTCTTTTCTTTTTCTTTTTCTTATTGAAATGACATATTCAACGTTTGCTCACATTGTCCAAAATGTCCTTTTCTACTATTAGGAGGATTTTACTCCTATTTCTAGTACACCGCATGACCACATGGGGACTTAGTCGTTGTCTTCTTTGAGTAACAGAGTGGTCAAATGCAACGAGTGCTACCTGTTTACGCAGGATATTGCCATTGAAGAATCTCTTTAGTATCTTCCTGTAACGTTCTGAGTTCAAGCCTCACCGAAATCAACTTTGTATTCTTCCTGGGTCATATTCTAGCTGGAAGCTATGTAATCCACTGGATCTCTGGATTGTAGTGCCTTCGGGTTCTGTAAATGTGAATTGTACTATATTCGAGAGTTGATAGTGCAGTGTTTGAAATTTTCCAGCATTAAACTGCACGTTGTTTATTTCGACTCACTTGTATATTGAAATTAGGTCCCGCTGTAAATTTGTGACGTCATCTTGGTTTTTTATTGCCTGTGATAATTTTGTATCATCGGCATAGCTAGTGACAGTGGCTGTCCGAGTGACTGTGGGCATGTCTAAGAGGGCTATTATGAACAGTAATGGCCCCAGAACATTTCCTTCGAAGGGGGCACCACTTAGGATTTGAATTTCCTCAGAAAGGGCACCATTGGCTGCAACTACCTGACTTCTGATTTTAAGGAAGTCATGCAGCCACTCTCCCAGTTTACCAGCAATGCCAAGGTTTCGTAGCTTATGACTAATCATGCCATGATCTATCTTATCAAATACCTTTGCAAAGTCAAGGCATACCACACTGACGTTTGAATGGTTAAGAAGATGTTTCAAAACCCAGTCATAGTGCTGTAGGAGCTGTGTGAGGCAGCTTCTTCCTAGACGGATGCCATGATGAGTATTGTTCAATAGGTTATTTTCTTCTAGGAACATTATCAACTTCTTTCTGATGATTCGCTCCATGACTTTACTGATATGTTAATTCAGAGAGATTGACCTGTAGTTTTTGGCCTCTGCTCTGATTCCACCTTTGTGGATAGGGCATATAATGCCTTCTTTCAGCTATGGCATTCTGAGGACGTCGATTAATCTCTGCACAACGTTTCGAACGTAGTAGTCTATAAGATTTAAATCTGGTGATCACATGGTTTGGTTGGCCTGATACAAGGGTCTCCTAATATAGCCTCGGGTCAACCAAACAATGTGGTCACCAGATTTAAATTTTATAGACTGCTACGTTTGAAACGTTGTTCAGAGACTAATCGACGTCCTCAGAATGACATAGCTTCACTGAAGGCTGGCTTTGTCCAGGTAATGTCTGAAATGGAAAGAACCATTTAGTGCAGGGCCGATGTCAACTCTTCCGGTCCCACAATGAAACAGTCATCGAAGCTGGAGATGGATTCATAGAATAATTTTATAAAAAAGTTAATCGAGAACATATGCCTAATTTCTTTTTTTAAATACATTTTCTTTTCGTTAGATAAGAGTTTGTATTAAATTATCATATATATCCTCAAATACCCCTCACACCCTATTCTTACAGAGTTGGTTTGGTCTCCTGTATAACTCGTGTCATGAAGGAAATATCTCCATTTATAAATTTCTCTTTTGAAAACTTTCAAATAAATAATCGTAATTTTGTTTACTTTTCAAATGCCATGGGGGAAAGCTTGGTTCTTCTAGACCAAAACACTGACAGAACTATGTTCCCCTTGTCGATGTTGTTGTTGTTACTGTTGATTGTCGAAACTACTGAAAAATATTTGTGCCACAATTAGCGACGGAAAGGTTCTGTAATTATAATGGCACAGAGTAAGAAATAAGCAGGAAGTTTTTAGCATGATGATGACGATGATGGTGATGATGATGATGCTGGTCTTCAGCATCATTATCTCTCTCTTCTCTCCCTTATAATAATCAGCGTCATTATCTCCTTCCGTCGGTTCTTTTTCATCCTCATCAATCTTCACACCACCACTACCAAAACCAAGACCATCCCCTTTATCATCGTCACCATCATCATCGTCATCATCATCATCATAATCATCATAATCATCATCATCGCCATCATCATCACCATCATCATCAACGTCATCGTCGTCATCGTCGTCGACGTTGTCCTCATCATCATCATCACCGTCATCATCATCATCATTACCGTCATCACCATCACCATAGACGTCGTCGTCGTCGTCGTCCTCTTCCTCCTCTTCCTACTCCTTCTCATCATCATCATCATCATCATTGCCACATCACCACCATTATCACAACAATCCTCACCTTTATCATAATCGCCATCATTAATATCACCACTATCAATATCATTCCCCTCCCCCACCCTCCTTATGTTCATTATCATCACAGAAGAAAAAACCTGTGATGTCACTTCTAATAATTTGTTTCCGCTGCATTAATAGGAGAACGAACGAACGACAGACACAGAATGTGTACGTTTGTATGTGATGTGCTTAAAACCATTCGTGCCTTCCATTACTTGCATGAGAATATGTGTATGTATTATGTATATATGTATATATATGCGTTGGTCTCTTTACGGTACGTCAGGATCCAAGTTAATCAGGGATTCTCAATCATTTTTTATCCATTTGAATACTATTTTATTCTGGTGGACTCCCTCAGTCATTCGATGTTTAAAAACTAGTTTTACAGATACTTCTTTCAAAATTTCTTATTTCTTTATTGCCCACAAGGGGCTAAACATATAGAGGACAAACAAGGACAGACAAAGGGATTAAGTCGATTACATAGACCCCAGTGCGTAACTGGTACTTAATTTATCGACCCCGAAAGGATCTAAGGCAAAGTCGACCTCGGCGGAATTTGAACTCAGAACGTAACGGCACACGAAATACCGTTAAGCATTTCGCCCGGTGTTCTAATGTTTCTGCCAGCTCGACGCCTTATACTTCTTTCAAAATTTTTATTTTGTTTTTCACACGTTCACTTGTGTAGATTGAACTATGTAAAATGTTCGTGAATGGAACCTAGCTGCTTCTTGTAATACATACCAATGCATATATCTAAAACGAATTATTGTCAGGGGCCCTTAAAATACTATGTTGATCCCCAATTTATTAATTTGTTATGTGGAACCCCCAAAACTTTTATATGGACCTTCAGGGGCTATATGGGCCCCGGTAGAGATCCACTTATCTAAATCAAAACCGCACCACCGGGTCTTCACAAATCCTTTCTCATGGAAACAAAAGAAGAAATACTCGTAAACGTGAAGGAGCCGACAAAATCCAGAAAAGACGGATCTCAGTTTCCGTCTCACAAATTTACTCACGAGGTGTTGATTAGCATAGAGCTATCGTAAACGACATTTAACTAAAGCGACACTCTATGGGAAAGATTCTGAAAACTCATGATAATAAAGCGAACGTCTTATCTAGACAACAATTCTCGCGTTTTTATATAATTATTTGGTTTTATTTTACAACTCGTATATATTTTTGTACATATATTTATCTAATGGTCCTATCGTCACTAGTTCGGCATGTACTATGACATCTATGTTTCACTATGAAGTTATTATAGAAACGAAACGTGTCCTCGATTACCTCCCGGGGCTGAAATAACCGAATCAATATTAGACAATAACAAATTTAGTTTTTCCTTACACATAATCATTTGTATTAGTTTTTATTATTATTATTATTATTATTATTATTATTATTATTATTATTATTATTATTATTATTATTATTATTATATTTATTATTATTATTATTATTATTATTATAATTATATTTATTATTATTATTATTATTATTATTATTATTATTATTATTATTATTATTATTATTATCATCATTGTCATCGTCATCGTCATCATCATCATCATCTTCATCATCATCTTCATCATCATCATCATTATTATTATGTTTGATTTTTGTTTTGTATTTGTACAAGTTGACTCCAAGTCTCACTCAGAGACCTCAAGAGACAACAAGTAAGAAGTTCATGTGGGTGTTATGCGTAGGCTGTCATATATCTGGTTTTACACAGAGTAGTGTTCAAGAGAGTGTTTAAGAAACCATAAGAAAATTATGAGTTTGTTTTAAAATTTGAGATTACATAGACAGTATTTTACGTAGGATATAGGCAGTTCCCATGAGCACTATCTTTTGAATTTCTGCCATTTTGGAGTCTTCTGGTATCTAAGCTAGGTAGCAATCAGCCCCTTTTGCTATCATTCCCAGGGCACCTATAAACACAGGTATTGTTTTAGTCTTGAGGTTCCACATTTTGCCAATTTCTATTTTAAGATCTTTATTATTATTATTATTACTACTACTACTACTACTACTACTACTACTACTACTACTACTACTACTACTCCAGTCTATTGAATTAAATGTGCAAGGACTATATGGCCAAATTGGTCCTGAAAAATGGCAGAAGCAATTCTTCCATCGAGCAGTGGAGAGAGAATATCCGTTCATGGTACAATTAATTTTAGTGCTGAAAGTGATAGTGATGATGATGATGATGATGATGATGATGATTATGATGATGATAATGATGAGGACGACGATGAAGATGATGATGATGATGATGATAATGATGAAGATGATGATGATATATCGGTGATGATGATATATCGGTGTGGATCATGTCTTAAGCTGGGAGAAATCATACAAGCAGCCCTTTATGCTATTTCTACTCCTACTCCCCACGGCTGCCCATATGACTATTGGCACTGCCAACACCACCAGTCACAACTATCACCATTGTTAGGACCATCACCAACATTAACCCCACCCCACGCTACATCAAGCTATCACCTCCATAAAAACCATCACCGCTATGTCACTACCACCATTAGTGCCTCAATGAAAGAAACATTCCGTAATGTTATCTCTTAAATATGAAATGAAACAGAGTGGTCATGGCCGGAACAGTCTTAATCATAAGTCTCCTTGACCAAGAGGCTGACCTGAAGAGAAGCAACAGCGATAACAAGAGCAATAATAGCCTTTCAACACATTCAGTT
>NC_068986.1:94406444-94406927 GCF_001194135.2 Octopus bimaculoides | reverse complement strand
GCAATGCCACGAAGGCACCCAAGCCTCAAAACAGATCAAGCGTCTATACTTTCATCCACCCTGTCTATCCCATCCACCCTGTCTACCCTATCCCTCCCCGTCTACTCAACCTACCCCGTCTACCCCGATTTCCCCGACTGCCCTCCACAACGTTACCTCACGACCACCCTGACATTTGCCGCTCGCCTTTCCATCAACTTTGGTATTTCTCAGTACAAAATGTTAAACATTATCACAACCTCGTCTCTATTTTTCTGCTCCTCCTCCTCCTGCTCCTTCTCCGCCCCATCCTCATGCTTATACTCTTCCATCTTATCCTTCTCTCTTCTTCCTCCACCCCCCACTTCTTCCTTTTCCTACTCTTTCTTGGCCATCTTCCTGCTTCAGAGTAATGTTTATTTCGTTTGTTGGTTAATGTTTCTTCAACCTCCAATGTCATCATTGCTCCACCTCCTCCACCTCCTCTTCCACCTCCTCCTCCCC
>NC_068986.1:94404432-94406351 GCF_001194135.2 Octopus bimaculoides | reverse complement strand
CCCACCCTCCTCCTCTACCCCCTCATCCTCCACCATCACTACTATTTCTACTGCTTTTACAGTTTATGGTACTACAAAACCACGGTCGCTATCATGCAATTTTCGTACCAGCATTGTGGTACATGCTATGAAGTGGTCACCCTTCCCCGTTGCAGAGACGGCCAAGAATATTGCAACCATGATTACAGAATAAGACAACCCAAACCATGACCACCACTCGGAAAAGCGTCTCACTTAGTAGCATGTACTATGCTTTCGCTAATTGCTTTAGGTAACTATGTATTTGTGAGTAGACTGATACAACATTTTGTCCTTCCTATACTTATCCAGAATAACATCAAGGACGTTACAGTTGAAGGCACGGAGAGAGAGTGAGAGAGAGAGGGAGAGAGAGGGAGAGAGAGAGAGAGAGAGAGAGAGAGAGAGAGAGAGAGAGAGGGGGCAGTTTTATATCCTTGGTTTGCTGATATATGATTTTAACGAAGCGGGGGGTAAAGCAATATATTCCCAGGCGTAAACTTCTGACTACCAACACGCTAGACTCCAAACGCCTTGTACTCCCTCAACGTGACACGTTACTCTTATTAAAGAGTTCTACGAGTCTACGTTTTAATCACACAGGGATGATAATGTCTATCACCACAACAGTGAGAGAGAGAGAGAGAGAGAGAGAGAGAGAGAGAGAGAGAGAGAGAGAGAGAGAGAGAGAGAGAGCGAAAGAGAGAGTGGGGGAAGGAGAGAGTGAAAGAAAGATAGGGAGAGGGAGAGACAGAGATAGATAGACAGATAGATAGATAAACAGACAAATAAATAGATAGATAGATAGATAGATAGAGTGAGAGAGAAAGAGAGAGAAAGAGAGCTGTTCCAGTATTTGGCTGGTACTCATTTTCAACAGATTAAAATTGAGCTATGTCAAATGAAGTGCTTTTCTCAAGGGTACGACACGCTGCCCTCCCCGAGAATCGAACCTACGAACTTATGATCTTGAACCTGCATTACCTTAACCACTCGGCCATGCGGTTTGTTACTCAACGCGCTGCTCGTTCGAATGCATTACCGTATTATCGCGAACCCAAGGTCTTAACCAGTAAGTCAGGTCCCTTTACACAAATACGTTAAAATCTTGCATATTTCGGAAAAAAAAAAGATTAGCTATGTTTATCCAAGGGATTGTTAAACAAAAATTACCCCTAAGCTTTAAGGAATTTTACAAATTTCGCTTTGAAAGGAAGATGAGGGTGGAGAAAGAAGTACTGCCCCCACCTCAGTACATTTGCTAAAAGGTGGGTGACGGTAGCGAAAATGACTCGTGTGAGTGAACCTACTCTAATAATTCGCCTGTAGGCCAGTGAATTTGAGAGAGAGAGAGAGAAGGTTGTCCTCCCTGGGTGCCCTCGTAGCGTCGAGTGATTCAGGATTGGTGGCGTACCTGAGCCAACCCCAAGTGGTTACCCCACTATTAGGGAACTTTCATTGTTATATTGTTCTTGTTTGATATTATTGTTATTGTTTTAATTGTGTACTATCTGTTTTGTGTAAAACCCCCACTGTCCACGTCTTCTGTATTGTCCCCTATACGGCGGGCCTGGTGGCCGATAAATGAAAAAATTAAAATTTTTATTATTATTATTATTATTATTATTATTATTATTATTATTATTATTATTATTATTACGCCTGGCAAAATACTTAGCTGTATGTCGATACGTTTTGAGTTCAAATTCCGCCGAGGTCGACTTTGCCTTTCATTCTTTCTGGGTCGATGAAATAAGTACCAGTTACGCACCGGGGTCGATATAACCGACTATCCCCACCCCCAAATTTTAGGTCTTGTGCCTATAGCAGAAAGGATTCTTCTTCTTCTTCTTCTTCTTCTTCTTCTTCTTCTTCTTCTTCTTCTTCTTCTTCTCCTTCTC
>NC_068986.1:94400679-94404224 GCF_001194135.2 Octopus bimaculoides | reverse complement strand
AGTAGCGAAAGAGGTTGTTGTATAATGGATCAGATTGAAAGGACTGAAGACAGACACTTTTCTCTTCGGGTCAACCCTTCATCAACTTTTTCAAATTTCATTTGGATAGGAGGATTAAGGCGAAAAGAGAAGTACTGCCTCCCGGTACATTTGCTAAGACGTCGGTGAATGTAGCGAAAATGGCCCGTGTGAGTGGACCTACTCTAATAATGCGCCTGCAGGCTAGAGAATTTGAGAGGGAGAAGGATGCCTTTCCTGGATGCCCTCCTCGCGTCGAGTGGTTCAGGATTGGAGGGGTACGTGAGCCATCTCCAGGTGGTTAATCCCACCCCTATTGGGGAACTTTCATTGTTATTCTTTTTGTTGGGTATCATTGTTATTGTTTTGTGTACTCGTTTCTGTGTAAAATCCCCACTGTCCATGTCCACTGTATCGTCCCCTATATGTCGGCCCTAGTGGCTAATAAATGAAATAATAATAATAATAATAATAATAATAATAATAATAATAATAATAATAATAATAATAATAATAATAATTATTATTATTATTATTATTATTGTTCAGTAGTTTTATTTCTATAACGTGCTTTCACTTCTCTACCGAGCGCAGCTCTGTGCGCCTTGGGTATGTGCTATGGTTTGCTGTGGTGCTCTTATGGTTACTGTATTGAAAGTGTTTTATTATTATTATTATTATTATTATTATTATTATTATTATTATTATTATTATTTAGTAGTCTTATTTTTATCATGTACTTTCACTACACTACTGAGCGCAGCTCAGTGTGTCTTGGGTATGTGCTGCGGTTTGTTGTGGTGCTTTACGTAGGATGTGTGCAGTGCCTGGTAGTGCCATTTTCTGTATGTTATATACATTCGTTAAGTCCTGGTGTTTTGGTTATGTATTTGTCTGAATGTTTTTTAATCATGCCTAATGCACCTTATTATTATAGATATTGTTTCTGCTTTTAGACTCCACATTCGGGTTACCTCTATTTCCAGATCTTCGTATTTTGACAGTTTCTTCGTTTCTTTTAGTAATACACTGTCATCGATTAGAAGGCATTTCTTTTCTTGGTGATCTCTGACAACTATATCCGGTATATTAGCCTTGATTTCCCTATCTGTATGTATTGGCATATCCCAGAGTATGGTTACTTTCTCATTTTCTGAGACCTTTTCTTGGGTGTGCCTATACCACATTTTTTCTGTTGTCATTCCATAGTGTTGTCATAGCTCTCAGTGTATATATCATATTATTATTATTATTATTATTATTATTATTATTTATTTTTATTATTATTATTATTATTATTATTATTATTATTATTATTATTATTATTATTATTCTGAATATCGATTCAACAACACGAAAAGACAAACAAAAACAAAACAAAATGTCAGAAACAAGAAACAGGAACATTTTATTTTGGAACTCTGGTTCCGATGAAAATCTTTCAGTAGGATAAACAAGACTGGAATTTGATTCTTTTGGAAAATACGTGGAAATTTCCAGGCTTTGAAAGCAACAACAGTCACAGAAAATATAACAAAAATACCCCGCTACGATTACAATATCAACAACAACAACAACAACGTTACGGTTACGACAACAACAACTACAAAAAATACAGACAACGCAACAAAAATAGCAAACTCTCTTTATTTTCGTCGGCAAGAAATCTGAGATTTTTAAGAGATGTGATCGAATGATGACAATGATGTTGAACAATGACGACGACTGCGCTGTAGATGATGACAACGGGGACAATTACGATAACGATGACGAAGACGACAACAGCGGTGCCAGTGGAGGCAGTAATGATGATGATGATGATGATGATGATGTTGATGATGATGATGGTGATGATGGTGATGATGATGATGATGAAGGTGATGATGGTGATGATGAAGGTGTTGGTGATAATGATAATGATGATGATGATGATGATGATGATGTTGTTGATGATGACGATGGTGTTGGTGATAATGATGATGATGATGATGATGATGAAGGTGTTGGTGATGATGATGGTGATGATGGTGATGATGAAGGTGTTGGTGATAATGATGATGATGATGATGGTGGTGATGATGGCGGCTGTGATAGTAATGGTGGTGTTGATGATAACTTATTATTTTTTAATAAACATTCTCAGGCACCGGAGTTGCACACTCAAGTAGTACATCTATCAAGCTATCTGTCTGTGTGCCTCTCTCTCTCTCTCTCTCTCCCTGTGTGTGTGTGTCTGTGAGTCGAGTCTCTGCATGCGTCTGTCTGTCTGTCTGTCTGTCTGTCTGTCTATCTATCTATCTATCTATCTATCTATCTATCAGTATATATTTAGATAGATAGATAGATAGAGATATAAATATATATATATATATATATATATATATATACAAGCATACATGAAGTTACTAGTAGTAGTGGTAGTTTTCAGAGGACATCGGGCAAAATGTCCCGAAATTCTTTATTGTAATAGTCGTAGCAGCAGTCGTTGCCGTCGTTGTCGTAGTCACAGACGTATTATCATTATTATTATTATTATTATTATTATTATTATTATTATTAGTAGTAGTAGTAGTAGTAGTAGTAGTAGTAGTAGTAGTCCTTTCAATTATCTGAGCAGTGGTCGATTTCATTGATCTCGGAAGGAAGAAATGCAGTGTGGAGCTCAGAATATGAAGACACCAATATTAATAATGCTTTTTACTATAGACTTAAGGTCTGAAATTTTGGAGTGGGGAGGGACTAGTCGATTTCATCGACCACAATGTTTCACTGGTATTTGGTTTGCCGACCTCGAAAGGATGGAAGTCAACCTCGGCGGAATTTGAACTCGGAACATAACAGCAGACGAAATACCGCTAAGCACTTCGTCCAGCGTGGTAACGACTCTACCAGCTCATCACCATAATAATAATAATAATAATAATAATAATAATAATAATAATAATAATAATAATAATGATAATAATTTATTGCTTTATTGCTCACAGGGGGCTAAATTTGGAGGGGACAAGCAAGGACAGACAAAGGGATTAAGTCGATCACATCGAGCCTTGCCCTTTTCCCGGGGCACAATGAATCCAAGATTACTTTATTCAACATATGTTTCCATTTTTTACTACAATAAACTTTGATTTGATGAAATTTTCCTTTTATCTCAAGCGGATTAAATGGCTATGTAGAATCTTCCGAGGTGGACCACTGTTGCTGTCATTTCTAGCAGACTGTCGATCCACTCATAGGCTTCTTTATCGGTCCATGGTAGCTATATTTGTTTAGTCCCAGGTCAGTATTGACCACACAGCTCTATGACCAAAGGTATTCCGCCCATGGCTATCCTCCAATTAAATTAACTGACATGTCCTTCTTTCTTTTAAGACTTTAGTGCCTGATTTAAGGGGAAATTGGCTGCTATGTCAGTGAATTGTAGTGACGAATCCTTCGTCCGTTCGTTGATGCTGGTGACATGACGTCAGCCACTAACCCAGAGCCCTCCCTCAGCTCCTCCTCCTCCTCCTCCTCCTCCTCCT
>NC_068986.1:94398359-94400633 GCF_001194135.2 Octopus bimaculoides | reverse complement strand
TCTTCTTCTTCTTCTTCTTCTTCTTCTTCTTCTTCTTCTTCTTCTTCTTCTTCTTCCTTTAACCAGTCAGTTTCAATAGACAAACCCGTAACCGAAGCAAGTGAAACAATACAAACAATGATGTTATGATTTTACGGAAATTCCAGAATCAAAAGGAAGGGAGGGAGGGAAGGAGGGAGGGTGGGACGGCACATTTGAGACTTCAAGATTTAACGTTTCATATATCAATTGTGTATGATGTGACTGTCTCAATGACACAATCACCACCGTCGCAGTCACCGACACTACTACTACTACTACTACTACTACTACTACTACTACTACATACCACCAAAACAACCACCACTACCACTACTACTGCTGCTAATACATCGGCCATTATTGTAAATTATTCAGGGCGTTTCATTTTGGATGTTCTGGTCTCTATCCTTTTTTTCGAACCCTGAAAATACTGATAGGAAGTCAAGATGTGCTGCATTGTGAATGCATTGCATTATTAACACCACATTGCGCTATTATGCAATATTGCATTGCACTGTTGCATTATATTTCGTTTTTGTATTTAGTTTGCAATATTCTTGATGTGAACTCGTGTATTGAAACATGTTTTGTTGCATCTCGGGAGGGTCATTATGTCAATAATAAATACATGCGGTGAGATGGCGGAATCGTTAGCAGGCCGGGTGAAATACTTAGCGGTATTTCGTCTGCCGTTATGTTCTGAGTTCAAATTCCATCGAGATCGACTTTGCCTTTCATTTCTTCGGGGTCGATAAATTAAGTACCAGTTGCGTACTGGAGTCGATCCAATCGACTGGCCCCCTCCCACGAAATTTCGGGCCTTGTACCTAGAATAGAAAACAATAATAAATACATGCGGCGAGCTGGCAGAATCGTTAGCACGCGGGTGAAATGCCTAGTAGTATTTCGTCTGTCTTTACGTTCTGAGTTCAAATTCCGCCGAGGTCGACTCTACCTTTCATACTTTCGGGGTCGATTAAATAAGTACCAGTTACGCACTGGGGTCGATGTAACCGACTTAATCCCTTTGTCTGTCCTTCTTTATCCCCTCTATGTTTAGCCCCTTGTGGACGATAAAGAAATAAGAAACGTTAGCATTCGGGGCGAAATGCTTAGCGGTATTTCGTCTGTCTTTACGTTCTGAGTTCAAATTCCGCCGAGGTCGACTTTGCCTTTCATCCTTTTGGGGTCGATTAAATAAGTACCAGTTACGCACTGGGGCCGATGTAACCCACTTAATCTGTTTGTCTGTCCTTGTTTGTCCCCGCTATGTTTAACCCCGCCCCGTGGGCAATAAAGTAAAAAATAATAAGTAATAAATACATGCATTGGTCCTATTTCACCTTGGTATTTCTTTGTCAATTGGTTAAATATTTAGTGAACTGAAATAAATCTGGAATTAAGAGAACCTGTAATTGATGAGGTTACGAAAGGCAACGAAAGAACTTTGACAAACCTAAGTGATTGATTGATTATCTGAAAAATTAATCAAACGGTCGATTTGTTAATTGGTCGAATACTTAACCAATTGAGTGAGATCACAATATTCTCCTTGAAAGGAGCGCCAGTCCATTGCAGGGATAATAGTTTGCAGTTGAGAAGAGGGGAGTAAAGTGAAACGAATTGCTTTGCTCAAGAACACGACACACAGCCCAGTTTGAGAACCGAAACCACGATCTGGCAATCGCGAGTGCAACGCACTGACCACTAGGCCACTCACTTTCGCAATGGTGTAGTGTAGTCTTGTGCAGTAGTGTAGTGAAGTGTATTCCACTGACTACAATAGATTAGTGTATTGTCTGCAGCATACTGTTTGAGTACACTATTGTAATATGTGACATTGCGTATTGCACATTTTATCGTACGATTATAGCATTATTGATATATCAATTATAACTGTATTCAAGGATTACGTCCATACTCGTATCTATCTATCTATCTATTTATCTATCTATCTATTTAAATTCATTTGTATATTCTTCTATTCATTTCAGTCGTTTGACTGTGGCCTTGCTTGAGCACTAACTTTGGTCGAACAAATCCACCCTAGACCTTATTCTTTGTAAGCCTAGTACTTTTTCTATAGGTCTCCTTTGCCGAACCGCTAAGCAACAGGGACTTAGACACACCAACATCGATTGTATGTGTTTGTGAGGAGGGGGCAAACACGGACACACAAACATACAGTCACATACACGCACACACACACACACACACACACACACACACACACACACACACACACACACACAC
>NC_068986.1:94396091-94397811 GCF_001194135.2 Octopus bimaculoides | reverse complement strand
ATAGATAGATAGATAGATAGATAGATATGTATTTAATATATATACAAATACATATATAAGTATGTATCACTCTCTCTCTCTTTCAATATATATGTGTATCAAAGTACATACACACACACAAAGTACACACTCACACACACACATAAATTGTCTACCTGCGTATGTTTGAAAACAAGGAAAAATATTACAAAGTAAGAACATAATTTTACGACTGTTACATCGCCACCACTGCCAACAATAATGGTAATAAAGGCACTAATAGAATAATATTAATATCCAAAGTAATAACAACATGAACACAAAGTGCTTCCGGTGAAGGCTTACTCATCGTCTACACCGTATCATGACTTTTATGCCGAACATGACTCTGAGTTTTGAGTAGGTTTATTGATCCTTGGCACCAAGGAACAAACATTTTTGGCTCTTTACAAAACGTAAACCGACACACGTCGACGAGAAAGAAAGCTTTAGATAATTTGACATCGGGTTTACATTCATATATATTACTATATACAGACTCAAAAATATGTTGGTTCTCTCTCTGTTTTTCTCATTCCTATTCTTATTTTCTATCTATCTGTCTGTCTGTTTGTCTTCCTTTCTATCAATCTATGCACATATTAAAATAGGCACACATACACTCACACAGTCATATTTGTCCTCATGCTTATCTATCTATCTATCTATCTATCTATCTATCTATCTATCTATCTATCTATCTATCTATCTATCTATATGGATCCATGGCTAGCGACGATACAGTATAATGGTGAATGATGGAATGCCTAGTAGTGCTGAGGTGTGTGGTGGCGGGTTAGTTATGACTCTTCTGCTGAACATGAGGAGTTCGGAGAAGATATTTCGTAAAACCAAAACAAATCTATCTTATACTGTCTGATAGTAAAAATAAACATATTTCAATGGTTAGGTTAAGATGAAAGCAGAAATTATTGATCAATTTATCAAACATGTGTGGAGGCGCAATGGCCCATTGGTTAGGATAGCGGAGTCGCCGTCGGAGGATCGCTGTTTTGATTCCCAGACTGGGCGTTGTGTGTGTTTATTGAGCGAATCGTGATCTTCATCGTGACAGCCGCCACCGTCACTGCCGCCGCAGCCGACTTCACCTCCACCACCGCCACCAGCACCACCTCCGTCATCATCATCATCATCATCATCATCATCGTCGTCATCATCATCATCATCATCATCATCATCATCATCATCGTCATCATCATCATCATCATCATCATCATCATCATCATCATCATCATCAACATCATCGTCATCATCATCATCATCATCATCATCATCATCATCATCATCATCATCATCATCACTGTCATACTCATTTCTAATACCACAACCATTACGCCCAGCGACACCTTCATTATTACCATCACCATCCTCATCATTCTCGCAACCAGCATCACTACGCTGCACCACCACACACACTGCCATTATCATCATCATCATCAGCATCACCAATACCACCACCCTAACACACCACCATCACGACCATCACCACCACCTTCATCATCGCCACGTACATTCCTACCATCATCATCATCATCATCATCATTACCACCACCCTCACTGCAATCACCTCCACTAACAACATCATCATCATCATCATCAACGCCATCACCACCATCCCCACCTCTGTCATCGCTATCGTCATCGTCATCTTCATCGCTTACACCACCGTCACCACCGTTCT
>NC_068986.1:94388139-94395108 GCF_001194135.2 Octopus bimaculoides | reverse complement strand
TTATCTATCTGTCCATCGATCCATCGATCCATCCATCGATCCATCCATTCATCCATCCATCCATCCATCTATCTATCTATCTATCTATCTATCTATCTATCTATCTATCTATCTATCTTATACACTCTCACGTACACAAATACACATTAGACAAACACACATGTAGGCATTTTTACATATGTATATCCACCTACCCATCCTTCCTACCTACCTACCTACCTACCTACCTACCTACCTACCTACCTACCTACCTACATACATACATACATACATACATGTAGGTAGGTAGGTACATACATGCATTTATACATTCTGTTCCACATACTCATATGTTGTTATCGCTGAAATAAACATCATCCTGGAATAAATATTACCGTTAATAGTATACACATAATTTATATTAGAATTGGGAAACAGTAGCGTCAGTCGTTGCAAGATTACAGTAAGCCAATCAGTCGTTACCAGAACTGTAGACGGTGAGAGTTCGTCCACTTAAGGCGCATGGTCAATCGGAGAACTGATTGAACGAAACAGTGATCCACGGGTAACGCTTGAAATACGTATATACGCCATTTTGTTGTATATGTGGGAATCAACGGGGCTCATGGAGGTGTTTTTCATTGTACTTTAGTCATTGTTGTTTTCGAGCCTTGTGTTTAAAAAAGTTTATAGGTGGTTAGCTGATGAAATCGGTAGAGCATCGTACAAAATGTCATGCGTTATGTGTTACGGCTCTTTACATTCTGGATTCAAATCCCACCAACGTCAATCAATTTTGTTGGTCATTCTTCCACTCTGGTTGCTGTTCATTATCGATGAAAGACACTACCAGTCAAATATTGAGGTCGATTTAATCGATTCAGGATGTGTGTGTTCATTAGGAACAGTTATTGACAATTAATATACTACAAGAGCTGGCAGGATCGCTAGCACGCCGGATAAAATGATTAGTGCCGTTTCGTCCGTCTTTGCGTCCTGAGCTCACATTCCGTCGTGGTCGACTTTGTCTTTCATAATTTCGGGGTTGATAAATTAAATACCAGTTGATCATTGGGGTCTATGTAATGGACTTGCTCCCTCCCTCAAAACTGCTGGCCTTGTGCCAACATTTGAAATCAATAATTCTTCGGGCTCTAGGCCTGTCTTTACGTTCTGAGTTCAAATTCCGCCGAGTTCATCGTTTCGGGATCGATAAAATAAAAACCAGTTGCGTACTGGAATCTATGAAATCGGACTTACCTCCAATCCCCGAACTTGCTGTCCTTGTGTCAAAATATAAAATCAGTAATTTGTTGGCACTCCGTCGGTTACGACGACGAGGGTTCCAGTTGATCCGATCAACAGAACAGCTTGCTCATGAAATTAACGTGCAAGTGGCTGAGCACTCTGCAGACACGTGTACTCTTAACGTAGTTCTCGGGGGGAGATTCAGCGTGACACAGAGTGTGACAAGGCTGGCCTTTTGAAATACAGGTACAACAGAAACAGGAAGGTAGAGTAAGAAAAAGTTGTGGTGAAAGAGTACAGCAGGATTCTCCACCACCCCCTGCCGGAGTCTCGTGGAGCTTTAGGTGTTTTCGCTCAATAAACACTCACAACGCCCGGGCTGGGAATCGAAACCGCGATCCTACGATCGTGAGTCCGCTGCCCTGACCACTGGGCCATTGCTCCTCCACAAAATCAGTATTTAATATGCTACGAAGGCAACGAGCAGGTAGAATCATTAGCGCGCAGGACAAAATGCTTTGCGCATTTCGTCCGTCTTTACGTTCAGAGTTCGATCTCCACCGAGGTCGACTTTGCATTTCATTCTTTCCAGATTGATAAAATAAGCACTGGGATCGATATAATCCATTTACATCCTCCCACAAAATTGCTGGCCAGGCGCCAAAATTTGAAACCAACATTTAATACGTTACCAGTGGATTTTGGCAGTGTTGACGATGATGATGATGCTGATAAAAAGAGTGGTGACAATTGCAAAGTTGCTTTTTGGGGTAAGTATTGGCCTAACGGCAACGGTACGCACTTTGGTAGCAATAAATAATGATTAGTATAAGAAATAATGGCTGTCCTAATGATGGTGAAGATATTGGAGATAGTAGTAGTAGTAGTAGTAGTAGTAGTAGTAGTAGTAGTAGTAGCAGCATGAGCACAAGTAGCAGCAGCAGCAGCAGCAGTAGTAGTAGTAGTAGTAGTAGTAGTAGTAGTAATGTTGGTTTGCAATATCAGGATAAATGGGCTGGGTTTTTCCGTTCACATTTTAGCTCACCATGGTCTTAAGTTTTCTCTGTTCTCTAGCAAATTGAGAGCTTTTGTTGCTGTTATTGTTGTTGTTGTTGCTGCTGCTGCTTTTGTTGTTGTTTGTAGAGTGGAACAGTGTCTCTTTCTCTTTCACCTGACACCGGTAAAGCATTTTGTTTTGGATGGCGGTCGTGCAACGTAAGAAGACTTGTATCAACAGGGGAACAACGGTTTCAACATCACCGGATGTAATGGAACAGTACGATAGCTTAATGGAACGTCTTCTCAGTCTTTTGTTAAATATCTGCTAAAGAGCGGCAGTGTGTTTGTGTGTGTGTGTGTTTGTGCGTGCGTGTGTGTGTGTGTGTGTATGTGTGTGTGTGTTTGTGTGTGTGTGTGTTTGTGTGTTTGTGTGTATGAAGGGGTTATACTAGTATAGGTGATAGAGAGACGGGGAGTGTGGTATATGGAGTAAGGAGAGCAACGTACTGGGAAAATGGCGGAGAAAAGAGCAGAGTGTTATTAAATGTGGATTTTCCATATTGATAGCAGTGGTAGGTGCTCTGGTGATCATAACGGTAAGAAAAGTCGCTGTGGTAGTGGTGAATGTTGTAGTAAAAGTAGTAGTAGTAGTAGTAGAGGTGGTTGTGGCTGTGGTAATCGTTTTAGCAAGGCTATGGAGCAGTGGAAAGCAAATTAGAAGAAGTTCCCTCTTTCTCGCCCTTTCAGCCTGTCTATATGTCAGTTAATTTAGTTTGCTATTTCTCTTACTTCTCTTGTTATACGAGAGGGTGCTGAAATGTTGCTGACTTTGGGTAATAGAAAATACAAGAGGATAAGATAATTCTGATTTTATTCATCATGTTCCCCTCACAGATCCACACACTTATTGCAGCGGTCCTTCAGGTTTTCTAAGCTCTGTAAAAGAACTCGGAAGTCTGAGCATCCATATCCACATATACATACACACACACACACACACACACACACACACACACACACACACACACACACACACACACACACACACACACACACACACACACACACACACACGCACACACACATTTATATATATAAAATAAAAGAAGGAAAATGCACACGGTTTACATAGGTTTATATATTTTAAATGAAAGAGTATTGTGGTTGTCAACCGGTTTCGCTTTCGCTAATCATAACATTAAAATTATTGTAATTTCCTATTTTCTTAAGAAGATTTTTAGTACATGTTCTTGTATGAAAGTTTATGAATGAATCAACAAGTAGAAAAATCCAATGGGAGGTAACTGATGATAGTTACTACTCGGGACAGAGGAGATAATTGCTCATTTTGGGGTGGGATAAATAAACATACAAAAACTCATAAGCTGAAGTAGTGAGATGAAATAATGTACAGTAATGGATATGTGATGATTAATTAAGATATATACTGTGACCAAAGTTGGTTATGCGTTCATATTTTGGCTTGTTCTGTGTATTTTTCGATTGATATATTTTCCGTATTCAAACTTTCTTGCACAGAAATTGTTTCTTTGCACTGGTAGATGAGAAAAACTGTGAAATATATATACGTGGTCTCATCAATAAGTATCCGGACTGTTGCTATAGTAACGAAGCTAAAGCATGGAGAGTGAAGGCACTTGACACAGATCGACCTCGAACTTTGTTGTGCATGTGCACTAAGATTTAACATTCTGGCTCGCTGCCACTGTTTACAGCAGTGCTTGGAAGGAAGGTGTGTAGCGGGTGATCGTCGCATTCGTTACTATGTCAACAGTGAGGATACTTATTGATCAAACCTCGTAGATATATATATATATATATATATATATATAGAGAGAGAGAGAGAGAGAGAAACCTGTATTGAGATTTCTTTGAAATTACCTATTCACAACTTGGAATTTTTCAGTGGAATTATGTGTCGACCTTTGCAAAATTTGCCGTGCAATGTACTGACGATATATAAAACTTTCTGTAAAATTACGTGTCTCAATATATAGAATTTTATAAGTATATAGAATTTTCTATGAAATTACGTGTCAGCCTATAAAATGCTTCTGTGAAATTACGTGTCGCCGTATATGGAAGTTTCTAGGAAATTATGTGTCAATCTATATAGAAGTTTCTGAAATCTTACGTGTCGATTTATAAAAATGTTGCTGCGAAATTACTTACCGACTTCTATAAAAATTGTCTGTTGAATTACGTTGCGACACTGACGATCGTTTCTGTGAAATTACGTTTCAACTAATTTTCTGTGATTTTAGGACTCAACGTCTTTGGAATTTTCTGTGAATTTGTGAGTTGGACTAAGCAGAATATGCCCTGATATTACCTGTAAACCTATATAGATAGTTTGTGATAAATTATGTATTGTCTTAGAAAATATTTCTGTGAATTTGCGCTTCGATATCTATAAAACTTTCCTGTAAGTTTATGTGTCGATCTATATGTAAGTTTGTGTAAAATCACGTATCAGACTATACGGAAGTTTCTCTGAAATTCCTATGAAATTATGAGTCGAATTATATAGAAGTTGTTGAGGTCACTTATATTTTGTGACATCACGTTTCGATCTATTTCTGTGAATCTGTTTCGACTAATGTAGAATTTTCGGAGAAATTACGTTCTGACCAATGTAGAATTTTCTGTGAAGTCACGTATCTTTTCTACTCTAAGCACAAAGCCCGAAATTTTTGGAGTGAGAGCCAGTCGATTAGATCGACCCCAATATGTAACTGGTGCTTAATTTATCCACCCCGACAGGATGAAAGGCAAAGTTGACCTCGGCGGAATTTGAAATTAGAACGTAACGGCAGACGAAAAAACGTTAAGCATTTCACCCGGCGTGCCAACGTTTCTTATTTCTTTATTGCTCACAAGGGGACAAACAAGGACAGACAAAGGGATTAAGTCGTTTAGATCGACCCCAGTGCGTAACTGGTATTCAATTTATCGACCTCGAAAGGATGAAAAGCAAAGTCGACCTCGGTGGAATTTGAACTTAGAAAGTAACGGCAGACGATATACCACAAAGCATTTCGCCCGGCGTGCTAACGTTTCTGCCAGGTCGCTACTTTTGTGAAGTCACGTATCTACCTATTCGGAATTTTTAGTGAAACTGTCGATTTTTGTAGACGTTGCCTTGAAGTTGCTTGTCGACCTTTATAGATAAATTTTGATAAATTACGTGTTGTTCCATAAAAAAACAACAAAAAGAATGCTGTAAAATTACGTGTCACCTTATATATATATCACTGTGAAATTACGTCTGAACTCCTATAAGTTTCTGATAGATTATGTGTCGACCTCAATAAAATCTGTGAAATTGTTTCAACAGCTATGAAATTTTCTCTGCAGTTACGTATCGATCAATTTGGAATTTTTACTGTGAATTTGTGTGTCGACCTATACAGAAGTTGCTCTCAAATTACCTGTCGTCTTATTTAGAAGTTTCTTCTAAATTGTGTCGCTGAACTATACAAAAAAGTATGTGAAATAACATGTCGATATATACAAAAACATCAGTAAAGGGACAGGAGTGGCTGTGTGATAAGTAGCTTGCCTACTAACCACATGGTTCCGGGTTCAATCCCACGGCGTGGCATCTTGGGCAAGTGTCTTCTACTATAGTCTCGGGCCGACCAAAGCCTTGTGAGTGGATTTGGTAGACGAAACTGAAAGAAGTCCGTCGTATATATGCATATATATATATATATATGTGTGTGTGTGTGTGTGTGTGTGTGTATGTGTGTGTGTGTGTGTGTGTGTGTTTGTGTGTCTGTGTTTGTCCCCCTAGCATTGCTTGACAACCGATGCTGGTATGTTTACGCCCCCGTCACTTAGTGTTTGGGCAAAAGAGACCGATAGAATAAGTACTAGGCTTACAAAGAATACGTCCCGGGGTCGATTTGCTCGACTAAAGGCGGTGCTCCATCATGGCCGCAGTCAAATGACTGAAACAAGTAAAAGAGCAAAGTTACGTTTCGATTTATTAGAAAAATTCAATAAAATTGCGTGTTTCCGTGAAATAAAACAAACATGTTTATTATTTATCTGTGTCTATGTGTGTATTTGGAATGTCCTGTGAGTAGCATGGTTCTGCATTTGTATAGCCACCATCGGATGGTGGAAACCCTTAAAAGATTAAAACAATGTCTGTGTACCGTTTTATGTATATCGATGTTTGTATTTGAGTGCGTCTGCGTATATATGTGTGTGTGTTATAGAATAATCAGTGGGTGTTTATGTGTGTTTGTATACAATTTTGAATGTTTTGTATGTGTTTATTTAAGTGTATGTGTGTGTGTGTGTGTGTGCGCGAGAGAGTACGTGTGTGCGTATTTATGTACGTTTTCATGTATATGATAATATATGGGTGTGTTTTGTGCACATGTTTAATTTGTGTGTGTGTATGTGTCTATTTATGTGTGTGTGTGTGTTGGTATGTATTTATGCATAGCATGTTTACATTTATGAGGCTTATTTATTTGTATGGGTCTGGTTGTTTACGGTACAGTTATGTACGCATTTGCATACAAATTTATGTCTGAAAGTGTATGTTTGTGTAAATGTTCTTGTGTGGGTATTTATGCATGTGTTTATGTCTATATATATATATATATATATATACATGTTTGTATATAAACATATCTCTTTATATATATGCAGTATACATTTATATATGTGTGTGCGTGTATATATATATATATATATATATATATA
>NC_068986.1:94384710-94387611 GCF_001194135.2 Octopus bimaculoides | reverse complement strand
TATATATATATATATATATATATATATATATATATATATATATATTGTGTATTTATCAGTCAGTTCGGATGTATATTCTTTTATTCTTTTACTCGTTTCAACTATGCGGCTACGGTCATGCTGGAGCACCACGGTGGTGCTGGAGCATATATATGAATAATCTGAGTATATGTGTGTTTATCTATGGATCTATATACAAGTTTGTGTGTTTTTATAAGTGTGTATATATGTATGTTTATATCAATATGCATTTATGCGGATGTTTGTTAACAGCTTTATCTGTGGATGTATGTGTTTATATAGAGGTTTCTGTACGTTTATATACATTGTATGTTTGAATACAAATTTATTTATTTTATCTGTGTTTGTATATAGACCTGTGTTTCTGTTTGTATACACATTTCTATGTTCGTTGTGCATATGCACGAACATTTGTATTCAGGTTTGTGTGTATATATGTGTGTGTATTTATACATAAATCCCTGTGCTTCTATGAGATCATGTTGACAGATTTTCTATATGATTGCGTGCATGTGTATATATGCCTGTGTATGAATATATCTGCGTGCATGTGTGTGTGTGTGTGTGTGTGTGTGTGTGTGTGTGTGTGTGAGTCTATGAATGCATCTACAATATTTGTGTGTAAGCAGTACTCATGATGGTGTAAAGTATCAAATCCGGCTCTCTATTGCGTCGTGTGTCGCTATACAGTATCTACCTTACCCCCTAACCCGCAAAATATAATGTACACACCATGTGGGAATTGAACCCACATCCGCTCTGCTTTCGTTAACAGCCACACACATTACTTCCACGCAACCTGCTGTTATAAGACTAATGTTTGCAACATCAACAATAGAGGTAGACGGATGACTCAAAAATAAGCCATGACACACTTAAACGAAAACACACGTTCACGTACACACACATGTACACACACACGCGTGCGCACCTGCCTGTACACTTTTGAAGGTGTACAATTCGGAGATACAAACATATATAAACAAATATATGGGAATCCTCATGTAAATTGATGTGTTCTAGGTTCAAATCCTGCCTAGGTCGATTTTGTCTTATTCCGGATTTAATGAAATAAAGTACTACTAGTAATGTACTACTAATTCCTCATCACTTAAATATAGAACTGTATATATATATATAAAAGAAGAAAAAGAAAATGGAGATTGGGAAGTTAATAATTGTTTATTATTAACACAAATTAATCATCTTCACTTACAACTGTTTCAATTAATACTCAGTAAATATTAAGTAAATATTAAATTATATTAAAATATAAATTATATTAAAACGTTAAATTTATATTTATATTTATATGACATGAGCATGATGTCTTCAGAGGGAAAAAGATATACCATTGGATGCATTATAGAGTACTTACTTGTGGATTCATTATAGAGTATTAATTGAAATAGTTGTAAGAGACTGATGAAGACGTTTTGAAAACTTTGCGTAGACCATTGAGCAGGTATCTCCAAGCTATTGGCAAAATTTGATGCAGATTCTCTGCTTAACTTACTCTGTCATGGTCAATGCGACGATCACACGCTACATACCTTCCTTCCAAATACTTCTGTAAACACCGAAATTGAGCTAGAACGTTGAAACTTAGTGCGCATGCACAGCAGAGTTCAAGGTCAATCTGTGCCTAGGGACTTCACTCTGCATGCTTTAGCTTCGTTATTATAGCAAAAGACTGGATACTTATTGATTAGACCCCGTATACACACACACACACACACACATATATATACATGATATGTGCATGTGTGTGTGCGCGTGTATATGTGAGCTACCACACAAGAGACTGAAAAAGTTAAGGCTACTCTCTAGAACGAAGGCGGGAAAGATATGTAATGATGTACATATGGAAAATTCTTGACGGATGTGTACCAAACTTTGGCTTTGAAAGATTTACAAAAAGCAGAACAGAGCGCCACTGCATAGAGTCAAACTCTCAACATTGCTATCAGGATACAAGACTAGGTACTACAACTGCCTGTTCTTCCACGGCCAATATCTTCCTCAAAAGACTGAGAGACTTCCACGGGTTGGATGTAGGTGTCTTTAAAACGAACCCTGGATTTCCACCCGTCAAGAGTTTCAGATAAAAACGCTGACTTGGGCAGCAACGTCAAGTTCCCTCATTTACCAAATGCTACATATCAGAAAAAGGTTTCAAGTGCTGATAGTGAGGCGAAGCTAAAACAGTGCCCCAGCGTCGCCGCACCTCTAGAGCTCAAACTAGTAAAAGGGGGGAAAAAAATTGATTATTATAATTCTTCTCCTTCTCACATCAGCATTCTCATCGTCATCGTCATCGTCGTCGTCGTCAACATCACTGTCTTCGTTGTAATCGATGTCACCATTTCCAACGTGGTAGTGACAGATAATATCAACCACAGAGATGTCAGTGTGCCAGTCACTCACTTGTAACAAAGAGAGGCGGGCCATGAGAGGTTTCCCATTTTTTTTCTCAAAGTATGACAACTCGGAGTGCGACAGGAAGCGAGATCGATTAACAGTGAAGCAATTCTGTAACGCGTGTTGGTAGAACAGGGTAGAATGCATTCGCTGTGGTGTTTAGTAAAGGGTGTTTCTTTATTAGGCATAGTGGTGGCAGGATTAGTAACAGCAGCAGTATCGTCATCATCATCATCATCATCTTCTTCTTCTTCTTCTCCTCCTCCTCCTCTTCCTTCTTCTTCTTCTTCTTCTTCTCTTCTTCTCCTCTTCCTCCTTCTTCTTCTCCTCTTCCTCCTCTTCCTTCTTCTTCTTCTTCTCCTCCTCCTCCTCTTCCTTCTTCTTCTTCTTCTTCTTCTTCTCCTCTTCCTCCTCTTCCTTCTTCTTCTTCTTCTCCTCCTCCTCCTCTTCCTTCTTCTT
>NC_068986.1:94383708-94384329 GCF_001194135.2 Octopus bimaculoides | reverse complement strand
CTCTGCTGTTGTTGTTGTTGTCGTTGTCGTTGTCGTGGTGGTGTTGATGGTGATGATAATGATGGTGATGAAGGCATGAAGAGGATAGGGTGGATGAAGAAGATGAGGTGGATGAGAAGGATGAGGTGGATGGGGAAGTTGATAGTGACGACGATGGCTCTAGCAATGATGACAGTGATGATGATGATGGTGATGATGACTACAACGATAACTACGACGACAATGATGATGATGACGATGGTGATGATGATGGTGGTGGTAATTATGACGATGCCTTCGGTGATGACGAGGTGTTTACCTGTACTCAATTTTCATGGTATTTTCCACAGCCCAACCCGTTGCCGCGAAAAGAAAGGCTGTTATCAAAACATTATCGGTCTGTTTGGAAGGGAAGTACACATGTTGTAGGGGGAAGGGTGGGAGACATGGAAGAAGAAGATGAAGAAGGAGGAGGAGGAGGAGGAGGAGAAGAAGAAGAAGAAGAAGAAGAAGAAGAAGGAGGAGAAGAAAAAGAGGAAGAATGAGAAGAAGAAGAAGAAGAAGAAGAAGAAGAAGAAGAAGTAAAAGGAAGAAGAAGAAGAAGAAGAAGAAGAAGAAGAAGAAGAAGAAGAAGAAGAAGAA
>NC_068986.1:94381133-94382916 GCF_001194135.2 Octopus bimaculoides | reverse complement strand
ATCTATCTATCTATCTATCTATCGACCTGTTTGTCTGTTTGCCCGTCCATCCATCCATCCATCCGGCCATCAGTCCGTCCGTCCGTCCGTCTGTTTATCTATCTATCTATCTATCTATCTATCTATCTATCTATCTATCTATCTATCTATCTATCTATCGACCTGTTTGTCTGTTTGCCCGTCCATCCATCCATCCATCCGGCCATCAGTCCGTCCGTCCGTCCGTCCGTCCGTCCGTCCGTCCGTCCATCAGTCCGTCTGTCTGTCCGTCTATCTATCTATCTATCTATCTGCGTACTCATCGGAGAAATTCTATTGTGTTAAATCATTCAACTATGACGAGCCCCCACCCCACCCTCCAAATTTTCACGGTTCCCCTCCCCTTTCACAAGAAAACAAAAAAAAGTTTCCTCTCACCACAATCATCCCGGCACAGACCAGAAGCCATTGCTACGTAAACATCTCGAGTAAGCAACCTGATGGCTTTGCTATTATGTTTAGTAATTTTTTTGTTCTTTTTCTATCGAACAACCCCAAGACCATCTGGCCTTATTCGTTTCTTTGACCGTTTTGTTTCATATCTTTTCATTTTATTTTTCCTTTCTTATATTCTCGCTTCCTCCCCACTGGCTTTGATTCATTTCTATTTTGTCGTTCCAAATTTTTTTTGTTTTTATTTTCATATTTCTTTCTTTTACTTCTTATGTTGCCTTTGTTTTTTTCCACTGTTTATGTTTTCTTTATTTCTATAATCACCCTTTCATTCTTTATTCTTACCTTTCTGCTCCCTTAGAAGTCTAATCTCCCCTTGTTTGTTTGTTTCTTTCTTTCTTTATCCCGTCCTTCATTTTCTCATCTCCTTTATTCTCCTCCCTGCGTCCATCTTTACTTCGCCGCTGTGTATTTCACTAAAGAGACACCAATCTATAGACTTTCTCTTTTAAAACTTTACAATCTGTCACAAAACGCTTCAATGACTACCACCCCCATGTTCTCTCTCCCTCACTGTATCTCCCTCTCCCTCTCCCTCCGATCACCTCACACTATTCCCAATCACACCCATACTGACTTTACGACCGAAACATCAGATCTCAGCCTACCATCCTCACATTTGAAATTATAACCTTTGACATCGCTTAATCGCTTGTCACCAAATGTGGAGTTATTTCTCCTCCTGTGGTTATCAATATGGTTGCTGTTGTTAGGGTGGATTAACTTTGCGGCATTTAGCTATGTTGCTTTATGACTTGAGATCGATTGCAGCCAAAGTCATCTTTGCATTTTATTCCTCCAGGGTTCTATAAAATAAACCTCCAACTGAGTGCCGGCTAGGATCAATATAATCAACTTTTCCTCCACATAAATATATACATATTCATAGCATTTATTCTTTTACTTGTTTCAGTCATTTGAGTGTGGCCATGTTGGAGCACCACCTTTAGTCGAAGAAATCGATCCCAGGACGTATTCTTTGTAAGCCTGGTACTTATTCTATCTGGCTCTTTAACCGAACCGCTAATTTACGGGGACGTGAGCACACCGACATCGGTTGTCAAGCGATGATGAGGGACAAATACAGACACACAGACAAATGTATATATATATATATATATATATATATATATATACAACGAGCTTCTTCTAGTTTCCGTCAACCAAATCCACTCACAAGGCTTTGGTCGGTCCGAGGCTATAGTAGAAGACACCTGTTAGGAAGCAAGATTCTTACTACACAGCCTCACCTGCGCCCATATATATATTTGTGTGTGTGTGTGTGTGTGTG
>NC_068986.1:94375286-94379536 GCF_001194135.2 Octopus bimaculoides | reverse complement strand
ATATATGCATATATACTTACGCTCACGCACTTACACAAACAAATGCACAGAAATGAGCACATTAACAGAAACTTGGGATGATGTTTTTAGAAAGCAAGAATCACAATAATGACGATGATGATGATGATGATGATGATGATGATGATGATGATGATGATGATGATGATGATAATAATGAATACCAGGAAACCGAAAAGGAAAAAGAAATAAAGGCAAATTAGAAAATGAAAGAAAAACACAAAAACACATCAAACTACACAATCCATCACTTTTTAATATTCCTCACATTCTCCCGCCCTCTTAATAGAGAAAATCATGAAATTTGTTACTCCTTCTCCGAACCCTTTTTATGTCGCCCCTGCCTTATAATTCTAAACTAAATTATGCTTTTAAAATTCTTTCAAACACATTTATGGTTAAAAGATGAAATTTTTTGCAATGTTTAATTGTCATTTTTATCCTTTATAATATTTTTGAGAGAAAAAAAAATGTGATAATTAATTAATAAATAAAATATTTCGGGATCGCTTTTCAATTTAAGCAATTAGTAACTTTTTAGTTTTTGAATATTTTTTTTCGTAAAAAATATTTTAAAGGTTTTTTTTTTTCTTTTTGCCTGGTTTTGTCTAATTTAAAATTGATTTTTATTCTTTGCAGCTTAGCGTGTGAAAAAGAAATGAAAGTTAATAGTATGTAAAAAAAATGGTTAATAAAATAACAAAAGAAAAATAAAAAATAATATATTAAGCGAAAAAATAGACCAAATAAAGATGATGTAACAAAAAACTTCTACTTTGTGACATCTGTGGTTTTGTCTGTTCATTCTGTATTGTAGTGCATGTGTTGTTTCTTATGCATGCGTGTGCTACGCATATATGTGTATGTGTATGTGTATGTATTGGGTCATCCTATAAATAATTCGGCTTTTTCAATTACATGAACTAAAAGTTGGAGGGGAATGGGATAAACTACCTGCATCAACTTGTTATAAAAGCAGGTAGTAATTTTACCTTGTCCTTATTCTTAGTGCAAGTTTTGAAGAGTGCAGTTCCATTTTAATAGTTATTTTTACAATGCTATAATGGAAATGACAAAGGAGCATATTCAGCATATTTTGCTTTATGAGTTCAATAAAGCCAACAACGCAACGTAAAGTGCAAAGAATATTAATACGGTACATGGGGATCGGATAATAAACATAAGCAGGTGTGAACGGTGATTCCAGAAATTGCTAGCCGCAAACTACAGCTTAGAAGACGAGCCTGGTCCTGGAAGACCTGTAGAGCTTGACTGAGGAACCCAAAACAGAGGAACCCCAAACAGAAGAGTTTCAGTCATACAAATAGACCCCAGAATTTGTCATAAAAAAACCCCCTGCTACTTGTTCTATCGGTCGCTATATGCGGAACCGCTAAGTTACAGGGCCGTAAACATCCCCCAACACCTGTTGTGAAGCGGTGGTGGTGGTGGTGGTGGTGGGAAAATACAGACATAACGACACACACACATAAACATACACACACACACACACACACACACACACACATATACGACGGGCTGCTTTCAGTTTCCCTCTCCCAAATCCACTCACAAGGCTTTTGTCGGCCTGAGGCTATAGAAGAAAACACTTGCCCAAAGTGTCACACAGTGAGATTGAACCCGGAACCATGTGATTGAGAAGTACACACAGCTGCGCCTTACTACACAGCTGCGCCTTACTACACAGCTGCGCCTTACTACACAGCTGCGCCTTACTACACAGCTGCGCCTGTCCACACAACCATGTCTGTGCGTATATTCTTTAGAATATCTTCATCGATTATGTACATTATCAGAATCCTTATTCATCGTTGGTGGAACACATCTATTTTCCTGTCAATTTTCTCGGTGCTCTTCCATGTCCCATTAGCATAGTGGACTGTTGGTTGAACTATGCTATTATAAAGCTGGATCTTTGCGTGTAGGCTGACATTGTTAGAAGACCAGGTAGCGGACATTTTTTCAAAATGGCCGACGCTATACCATAATTGACGTCAGTCTCAATATCGCCATTGTTGTAAGCTAAATTCAGCTCCCAGCGAAATAACCTAATTTGCTTTTTATTCTCCTAGGGAGAATACAATAGGAAATCAAGCGATGAGTCGATAAGATAAGGGAGCAGTGATGTACTGAGTGTCGCATAATCAATGCCTACATCCAACAAATAGACGTGATTTGGTATCAAGTTAAGATAGCATTATTCGAAAAGAATTAAGGCGGTGACCTGGCAGAAACGTTAGGACGCCGGGCGAAATGCTTCGAGGTATTTCGTCTGCCGTTACATTCTGAGTTCAAATTTCGCCGAGGTCGACTTTGCCTTTCATCCTTTCGAGGTCAATAAATTAAGTACCAGTCACGCACTGGGGTTGATGTAATCGACTTAATCCCTTTGTCTGTCCTGGTTTGTCCCCTCTATGTTTAGCCCCTTGTGGGCAATAAAGAAATAAGAAACGTTAGCACGCCGGGCGAAATGCTTAGCGGTATTTCGTCTGTCTTTACGTTCTGAGTTCAAATTCCGCTGAGGTCAACTTTACCTTTCATCCTTTAGGGGTCGATAAATTAAGTTCCAATTGAGTACTGGGGCCAATCTAATCGTCTGCCACCCCACTCCATAAAAATTTCAGGCCTTGTGCCTTGAATAGAAAAGAATAATAAAAAAGAATTATTGTCATAATAATAATTATGATAATGGTTTCAAATTTTGGCACAAGGCCAGCAATTTACGAGGAATGGGTAAGTCAATTATATGGACCCCAGCGTTTAACTGGTACTTATTTTGTAGACTCCGAAAGGATGAAAGGTAAAGTCGGCTTCAAAGGAATTTGAACTCAGAACGTAAAGACAGACGAAATACACACACCGCCTAGTACTTATTTTATATGTCTCTTATGCCGAACTGCTAAATTACGGGGACGCAAACACTCACAAGGCTTTGGTCACCCTGAGGCTATAATAAAAGACACTTGCCCAAGATGCCAGGCAGTGGGACTGAACCCGGAACCATGTCGCTGGTAAGCAAGCTACTTACCACACATTGCTCTTGCGCCTAGTTACCACACAGCGATCCTGCGCCTATATCTAAAATCATTAATTTTTAATCATACATATAGACATATTTATACATAGAAATGCATATATACATGCGTACATGCGCATATATGTTCACATACACATGCACACACACACACACACACACACATATATAGGGACATACACACATACAGGCACACGCCCACACAAACACATATAAAAGCATATATATATATATATATATATATATATATATATATATATATATACACACTTATAAGCATAATGGCGATGGCCTGAAATAGATATGAACTTTAATACATGAAAGAAATAAAATATTTAAACTGACATATACTAATATTATACTGATACACGCAAACATGTGACATACGTACACACAAGAACAGATGTATGCAGATATGCACATATAACACACATACAACATCCGCATATTCATTTACATCCATCTATCTAACAGTCCACACACACACACGCACACACACGCACACACACGCGCGTATACATCTGTGTGTGTGTGTGATATTAATACGAGTTCATTTGAAATCAGGAACCAAATACGGATAAACATGCGCATACAAAAATGTACGCGCCACACATGCATAAACACATACACACACCTACACATATTCTTCCAGACAAACAACAAACACAATCAAGAATACATTGGAATTTAGGCATGTATACATATATACATCTTTTCAGTTGTTTCATTAGAGAGATGATCCATTATACAGGGTGATCATATTGCAAGCGCTAATTAATCGAACAACCTCTATGTGTCTCATTACCAGACGCATACCAACAAAATGGCGGATCTTCGTTTTTCCAATAGAGCGATGTTGGCATAGATTTTTGCAAGCGTTTGAAAATAATCAACAGTGTTTTCATTTTTTTTTGTTCTCATATTTGATTTTTACTGTATTTTTCTTTTTCATTGTTTTTTTCTTAGTTTCCCTAAACATCTATCTTTGTCTCTCAACACCTTGCATATTAGTTTGCTCTCACAATAATCTGCATACTAAACTAAATATCCATAGTTCTCAGTTTGATTTCTGAGCTGAAAGAAGTCGTCAGAACAGCCATTGATTTATCTATCACTAGCATATATATATATATATAAATATGTATATGTATATATATATATATATATATATATATAT
>NC_068986.1:94372778-94374660 GCF_001194135.2 Octopus bimaculoides | reverse complement strand
TATATATATATATATATATATATATATATATATATATATATATATATATGTATATATACATGTATATATATATACACATATATATGTACACACACACGCGTGCCAACTATGTATACATACATGTGTGTCTATGCATATTAGCACATATTGATGTTTTTCTGTATTTTACTCAATATACTTATCTACCTATTTTACAAGATTAAAATTCAGAGGGTATGTGTCAAATTTCCAGTATATGCATAGAGACATGCATATATGCATATATACACTCTCTCACACACACATACCTACATACCTACCTACTCTACCTATTTACATATGTACCTACCCACATACTTCAGTACATGCGTCCAAACAAATATACGAACATACACTCATACATACAGAGATGTAAGTCTATGAATATATATAAGTTTATATATATGTATATATAACTGTAATTATATACATATACGTACATACGTGTATCTGGGGGTGAGGTATACCTGAAGGTACGTATCAATGATATATTTAGTGTCAGCAGTTAATTAGTGCAAACTGGCAGGTAAAATAGGTGCACACATACAAACTCTTGTGCATGTATACACACAGAGACACACAGACACACAGACACACACTCTCTCTCTTTCTCTCGCTCTCTCCCCCCTCTCTCTCACACAAATATATGCAGATACATGTTTCTGTATGTATACACGTATTTGCACCTGTTCTCCTTGCAGATTTGCTCTAATTAACTGCTGATTATACCTATAAAGTTCACTGTACATATGTATTATTCAACCTAGAACTATCTTTACTGCCAACATAACACTTCGACGAGGACAACGACGACGACGCCGACCACCACCACCACCACCACTCTCACCCTTACCACCACTCCGCTATTCTTATAATGATGTTTCTATCAATATTATATTTTTCACGTATCTTTTTACTGCATTCATCGTCTTTTGCAGCACAATAAAAAAAGAAAGAAAAAAAATACACGATAGACAATGCTTTACATTCACACTCCTTGTATACTTTTGTATATTTCTGCATTTAGTGGATCTCACACAAACCTACCCCCTTGACAAACACACAATGACATACACAGGAATATACATAAAAATACAAATACATACACACACACATGTGTATACACACATACATATGGTTAGGAGTAAGCGTGCATGTGAAGACCACTGGCATTAAACAAAAGTACGTGTGACTTTCTAAATGTTAGAACATGAATACACACACATGTATTTATATATACGTATACATACATACATACACACACACACACACACACACACACACACACACACACACACACACACACACATATATATATATATATATATATATATATATGTATGTATATATAGGCGTAGGAGTGGTTGTGTGGTAAGTAGCTTGCTTACCAACCACATGGTTCCGGGTTCAGTCCCACTGCGTGGCACCTTGGACAAGTGTCTTCTACTATAGCCTCGGGCCGACCAAAACCTTGTGAGTGGATTTGGTAGACGGAAACTGAAAGAAAGCCGTCTTATATATGTATATATATGTATGTGTGTGTATGTTTGCGTGTCTGTGTTTGTCCCCTCAAAATCGCTTGGCAACCGATGCTGGTGTGTTTACGTCCCCGTAACTTAACAGTTCGGCAAAAGAGACCGATAGAATAAGTACTAAGCTTCCAAAGAATAAGTCCTGGGGCCGATTTGCTCGACTAAAGGCGGTGCTCCAGCATGGCCACAGTCAAATGACTGAAACAAGTGAAAGAGTAAAAGAGTATATGTATATATATATCTATATATATATATACATACACACATATACATACATGTATACATATACATACATGCATACATATATATATATATATATATATATATATATA
>NC_068986.1:94371823-94372690 GCF_001194135.2 Octopus bimaculoides | reverse complement strand
AGAGAGAGAGAGAGAGAGAGAGAGAGAGAAAGAGAGAGAGAGTATATATATATATATATATATACTAGCAGTAATACTCGTGGTTGTTCGGGTAATTACTTTTAATCTTTCTCGGGAGCCACATTAAAAGTATTATTATATATATGTAGATTTACTCCTACTGTTTGTGGGTATTTTATAAGAAAAAGCGTATTGATTGAAGTAGAAAAAAAAGATAATTTCGTACATGAACTTCTGTTTGGTTATTATATGACAATAATAAGTGAGTTGTATGTGTTATCTTATATATCAATACAGAATTGGCAATTATATAATACACAAAGCTTCGGTCGGCACGAAGCTGTAACGAGAGCGAATTGCCCAACGTGCCGTACAATGAGACTGAACCCAAGGCGATATGGCTGGAAAGCAATTTTCTCAATCACACAGTCACGCCTATAAGGGAGAGATACATTTTGAATAATATACTCCTTGATACAATATGCTTAACAAATAGATGGGATGCTTACGGGAAGAAGACCTTTTATTTTAATATTTACTCAAGCAACGGAACAAGTAACAACTCTACACCATGCAGGGTGTTTCAGAATTAACTAACTGTTTCAAAGAAATTGAGCAAATTTTAAAAAAAAAACTGACATAATTTTATGTTTATTACCAAAACAAAAAATTCGTAAATCTTACGTCAAACTTTTATTGAAAATGTTCAACATGTCTGTATCCCTGCATACTTCAAATCTCTCCTTAGTGTTGTGAAACACATTTTGAAACTTTTCAGGGTTTAGCTCTTGCACTGCTAACTGAATGTGTTCTTTAAGTTTAGCTATATGATTGCTCCATCTTGGGGACGGGGGTAAAGAAAATGGT
>NC_068986.1:94370295-94371527 GCF_001194135.2 Octopus bimaculoides | reverse complement strand
GGGGGGGGGACTTATTGCAGGTGGCGAGTGTAGCTTCCAGAAGTGGTCATGCGGTCAAACTCAAATGGCTGTGAGTCACAACAGCAATTTGTTCTTTTTTTTTTTGTATGAACATTTTGCATTATATAGTTCAGATATGGATGACATAGAAAACAGACATGCTGCCAGGCCATGTTGCGTTGCGCAAGATTGGAAACGTGAAACATGAACAGGTCACTTCTGGAGAATGGATGAATGAGTTTGTTGTGCCTTTATCCAGCCGCATACACACGCACATGACTCGGTGGTGCACAGGATGGTAACATGAAACATCAACAAGGCTCCGACAAAAATTGTAATGTTCTCATTTTCTCTGCGAAACTGGACAAAACAGTTTATAATGCATTAGTAGTGTCAATAATTTATTGTCGGAAAATGGCCTAAAACAAAGATAAAACCCAGTGTAGTATACTAAAATTTGATCAATTTGCATTTTGGGTGGGGGCTACAGTCGGCATCGGAAATTTCTTTTAGTCAATAGCAATTCGAGGAGCCTGATTAATGTTCGTTGCAAATTCGGAGGACAGAGACTGGATACTTTAACACTGCGAAAATGCTTTAAAATGCAGTTTATCTACCCCTGGGCCAACGTTAAGCAAAGAGTTCAAAATTTTTGGCCCATGACTCTCCATGGAACCTATCTAATGCATGTGTAAAATTTTATTAAAATTGGTTGGGTGAATCTCGAGTTTTAACGACATTATAAACACAGACAGACACACATCCTGGCGGATACCATATTATCTCTCAGTTAAGTTCCAGTTAACAGCTAACCACAACGATCAGTATCTAATATCTGTGACTATATCTAGTTGTTATTCACTCTCTGAATTCTCCCGAAGGGTAATTCAGTGTTCTCTTCGGTGGACAGTAAGAATTGTATGGAGTGTATATTAATATAAATTATGATAAAGAGTATAGAGACTTGTACATCTAGAAGATTTATTTTATAGTTATATACAACATATTATAATGACCCGGCGTGTTTCCGCTGCAGTGGAAACACGTGTAGGTCATTATAATATGTTGTATATAATTATAAAATAAATTTTGTAGATGTATAAGTACCATACTCTTTATTATTATTATATATATTATATACATACATATATGTGTGTGTGTGTGCGCGTGTATATATATATATATATGTAAATGTATATATATATATATGCATACATACATATATATATATA
>NC_068986.1:94368562-94369780 GCF_001194135.2 Octopus bimaculoides | reverse complement strand
TATATATATATATATATATGTATATACACACACGCACTCACGCAAGATCACTCATGCACACACGAACATAAAGTGTTTGCGAACCCACTAGGTAATCTTAAACGCACACTCTACTCACTCACATATTTATATATACACACGTTACAAAGCCTGCATGACAGAGATTCTAAACTGTTCTGATGACATTTTAGTATTTAGAGAATGGGCTTATATATAGATGTTTATACCTTGATATCATCGTGGCTTTTGGAGGAGTCAGATTTGGTCTCTGTACTACAGTTCTTTATAATTTACAGACAAAAGATTTCTAGGAAGGATTAAGGATAAAAAGAGAGGAATCACCTTTTTACAAGACTGGTGCTTTATTTATCCACTCTGAAATGATGAATGAGGTAAAATTGATGTCATTCAGTTTGGAAATGGCAATGTGACAGAGTCAGATGTTTTCTTCATCCGGCATGTGCGTATACGTGTGTATAGTGTGTATATATGTATACGTGTGTATAGTGTGTATATATGTATACGTGTGTGGGTGAGCGCGCGAGCGTGTGTGTGGGTTCTTCCGTGTGTGTGTATGTGTGTGTGTATGTTTGTGTGTGGATGTGTGTGATCTCTAAAAAATAGCGTTATTTCTCAGTAGAATGAAAGTAATACTAAGCTTTTACATTTTAAAATTCTACATACGAATTTCGTTTGCAGTTAGTACATATTAGAATGAATATATATATTTGGATTAGCAGAAGAAATATGGTGCATAAATAAAAACTATAAGTATTTTTAATTCTCTAAATGAAGTATTAACAGTAACTGCACGATAAAGTGAAGTGTATTGCCACTTAAGTGTGGCTGACCCCTAGGGGTGGATGTTACTGTTGCTTTAGCCCCAGGAGGACATCTCCAGCTGGCTTATCGACACACTACTGTGTCCTGTTTGTTTTGCCAAAGGAAGTTACCCCTCTCATCTTGATCGTAGCACGAACGGACCCGGGTTTCAGGGTTATTTCCTTTCGTCAGCGTCCGATAGCTTCCGACCTTTGATGAGAGGTATAAATTCTTGGCAACCTTATGTGTATTTTTCCAGTCAAATTCTTCACTGATATCGAAAAAGTGAAAACAAGCAATGTTAATTCTCTAAATGAAGTATTAACAGTAACTGCAGTAATTGTTTCCTGGCAATAACAGCGTCAGAAGAAGCTTCTTCAAGTAATATATATACGG
>NC_068986.1:94366925-94368219 GCF_001194135.2 Octopus bimaculoides | reverse complement strand
ATATACGTATGTATAGATGCATATTTACAGTATTTATATTATATATATATATATATATATATATAGTAAACAAAAGGAGTTGTAGTTTTAAAATACGAGTTAATTCGACTCGGTGCTAAATAAGTATTTTATTAAGTGTAAGAAAATACGGATCCAGGGTAATGAATTTTAAAATCTAAAGTGGAAAAGAGATCTATTAAGATATATAAAAAGCGGCCATTGTTTGGGGAAAATTGGTAGGATATATATATTTCCTCTGTAGTTATTCTTACTTTTTGTCTTAATTTGCAGGCATAGAATGGGCGCCAAGCAGAAGCAACGTACTGGCATGCATAAAGTTTGAAGCCAGTTCAGCATTGAAGCCAATTCAGGCTATGGGGGTTAATTAACTGTAACCACTGACTCAGTTCAGCAGAAAGAGACACGAACTGATTGGGGAAAACAGGTGAGGCGCAATCCATGAACCCGGTGATCAAAAAGACATCTTTTTCGATTATTGCATGAATAGCTGTGTCCTATAAGTCTTCTTTTCTAAAAATGAATTTCCAGTAGAAAAAAAAGGCTGATCTATCTATCTATCTATCTATCTATCTATCTATCTATCTATCTATCTATCTATCTATCTATCTATCTGTCTATATGTATATATATATGTTTGTGTATATATATATATATATATATATATATATGTTTGTGTGTGTATATATATATATATATATATATATATATAAATGAATGTGTGTATATAAATATAGATACATACATATGTATATATAAATAAATATGCACATATATATATATATATGTATGTATATATATATATATATATATATATATAGACATACATATGTATACATATATATGTATATAAACCTAACACTAAACCTAACCGTAACCCGAACCCTATCCCTAACCCTGACACTAACCCTAACGCTAAATTTAACCCTAACACAAAACCTAACCCTAAACCTAACGCTAACTCTAACCCTAAACCTAATCCTAACACTAACCCTAACCCTAACCCTAACCCTAACCCTAACCCTAACCCAAATACTAATCCGAACTTCACTATGATTATATAAGTTTGCGAGGGCTAAACAGGCTTCTTTAACCAGCTGTCAAGCTACTTCAGGCTGATGACGAGCAAAGACTCAGAAACATGTCCCTGAATGCTGGGTGGAGGAGCTTGTCTCCCCTTCGCAAACTTAAGGACACAGTAATTGTGTCAAGGCCGACAAGAAGCGGTCCAGCTTCCTAGGGCTAAACGGCAGTAGTGTATTCCCTTATTGGGATT
>NC_068986.1:94361676-94362505 GCF_001194135.2 Octopus bimaculoides | reverse complement strand
CACATATATATTAACATGTGTGCATGTATTGTGTTTATGTTAGTGAGAATGCGTTAATGTGTATGCGCACATGTATATGTATATGCACGTGAGTTTGTGTTTAATTTATGTACGATTTTACAATTTGATACGTAAAAGTGTCATACGAGACGGAATGTATCTAGTTTGTATCGGCCCAAAATGTGCTGAAGTATGAATACTCTCACATACACACAGGCACGCACGCACACATGCACGCACGCACGCACGCACGCACGCATGCCCCCCCCACACATAACTATATATGTATATATACCAATATATATACAAACTCATATACAGGCACGCATACGTACATATTATACACACATGCATGCATACATAGATACATACATAAATACACATATACGCATTCGCATCGAACTTCGTACTTCATGATCACCTGATAACACGACGGCTATGTACACACAACGGCCCACGCGCACATACACACATACACGCATTTGTGCATGTATGTATATATTCCTCTATGCGCGCACATATATAAATATTAATATCCTATATATGTATGTAAATACATACATACATACATATATACATGTGTTTTTCTCCTGGCTTTCTCCGTATTCTTTCTGTTGAAGAGCGTAGCTCGAAACGTTAAAGACTTTCTGTATTCTCGAGCGTTAAACTAATACATCCTTTTGTTGTTTACACCACCTGTCCTCGTCTGTTGTTTTTTTTTCGTAAATTCTCTCATATATATATATATATATATATATATATATGATATTTATTGTTTATATATATCGATAGATGGATAGATAGATAGATAGATAGATAGATAGATAGA
>NC_068986.1:94357220-94361256 GCF_001194135.2 Octopus bimaculoides | reverse complement strand
TATATATACATATATTTATCCACATATATATAAATACATACATATATATATATATACATAAACACATCCACAAGTACGCGTTTGCGCGCATCTACACATCATCACACATGTATCTATATATGTTTCGCTTGTATGCTTGTGTCCATGTGTGTGTGCGTAGATGCTAAACTAAAAGCTGATAATGAATTTTAAGTTTCTTGGTTTGTTTTTTGCATCTATTTCTGTGATGAGAATATTTATAGAATCACATGACATCTATTCTTTGTGTTCATTTTGCTTTAATAGTGTTTAATGTTGTTGTTTGATTGGGAATTTAATGGGAGAATATATTTCCTTAATTACAGCATTTCTGCGATTAGATGAGCGTGCATATGCGCATGCGCACTCGTGTACGTGTCATTTACTCTCGTTCTTTCTCGTATGTCTTGTCTACGAACGCAAGCGTATGCGTACGGAGAATAATAGTGGGAGTGAAGGAGTGATCGTGGGAGGTAAGTGAGAAAGAGAAATAGATAGATAAATAGAAAGATAGAGAGAAAGAAAGAAAGAGAGAGAGAGAGAGAGAGAGAGAGAGAGAGAGAGAGAGAGAGAGAGAGAGAGAGAAAGGGTAGGAGGGAAAAGGAGGGACCGGATTGAAGACGAGAAGGAACATGAAGATCTGGGGGAGACAGAAAAATAAATGGAGAATATATGTAACATAAAACTAACAGAGACTGGGAGAGCCTAAATGATAGACCAAAGACATTTTCAGGGGAGATTATAAATACAGTTGTAAAATACCTTTTTGAAATTTCATATTTCACAGCAATTTTTGATTACCAGACCATTCTATACAAGTTTCAATTCTTATCTCATACAATATATTTTATACAAAAAATTCTTATAGGCGTAGCAGTGGCTGTGTGGTAAGTAGCTTGCTTACCAACCACATGGTTCCGGGTTCAGTCCCACTGCGTGGCATCTTGGGCAAGTGTCTTCTACTATATAGCTTCGGGCCGACCAAAGACTTGTGAGTGGAATTGGTAGACGGAAACTGAAAGAAGCCCGTCGTATATATATATATATATATATATATATATATATATATATATATATATATATATATATATATATATGTGTGTGTGTGTGTGTGTGTGTGTGTGTGTGTGTGTTTGTTCCCCTAGCATTGCTTTCCGGCGTGTTTATGTACCCGTCACTTAGCGGTTCGGCAAAAGTGACCGATTGAATAAGTACTAGGCTTACAAAAATAAGTCCCGGGGTCGATTTGCTCGACTAAAGGTGGTGCTCCAGCATGGCCGCAGTCAAACAAGTAAATGAGTATAGAGTATGTCAACATGGACGCCATATACAAGGTGCATTCCAGTAGATTCGAGATCGTTTTCAAGTGACACATTTATCAATTTCAAAGAATTACCAAACTCAGATCTCCTTCAAAGTATATGACTTTGTGTCACTGCCATTTTGTCGCCGCTTGTACGGCGTCGCCAGTTTGACGCTGACTTATTTGATATCAAAGATTTTGATACGAGAGTATTGTAGTTCGCTTGAAGCATTGTGTATTGTTTGTAAAGAATAAAAAGTTTTGAATGGTACAACAATGCACTATAGAACAAAAAATTGACTATATACCTGTTGTAATTTGGTTATCTATAGTCCGATGATATTTCGGAATTACAATTCCTTCTTCAGATCTTCTTAGCTGGAGTCTGTGCTATAAACTGTTTTCCAACGGTTTTCTTTTTTTCGGAAGCGTCTCAGTAGTGGTCTTACGAAGCTTCTCCCGGAATTCCTCACTCCTACGCCTATTTTAATGTACCTCCCTCCCTCTCTCTCTTTTCTCTCTCTGTCTTTATATCTCTTTATCTATGAAAGGCTCTCATGCAAGTACTTCAAAATGAACGTTTCAAGGACCCTTGTCACAGCCTTCTTCATCTGCAAAGCGACTGCTCCCGAGGTTCTCGCTCAGCTCGGGGAACAACCAAAAGTTACAAGGAGCAAGGTCTGGACTGTAGTGAGGGCATGGGATAGTTTTGATGCCCATCTCTGTCAAGTACTTGGTTACCACGATGGAATCGTTGCAGCTACTGTTCAGTAGGCTATAACAGCAGTCACCTTCAATCTTAAGTAAAAATGTCGGGAGGTCGGTCAGCTTATCAGAAGGACAAAACGAACCAACTGGATTGCAAAAGATTATACTTATGGACACCTCGCATATTTTACATAAATTCCTTTCCTTATAAAAGCAATCTTAGTTATTCTGTGCTATTATAAAGAATTTTTCCGACTCACAGATATCAGTTTTTTTCTAATTGTTTAGTACCTCAACTGATAGCATCTTTAAATGTAAACTCATGTTGTCTCTTCACTGTTCTGGTTGAGAATTTGGTGCAAAGCAGATGCAAAAATATATTAATAGATGATGACGATGGTGATGATGATGATACTACTACTACTACTACTACTACTACTACTACTACTACTACTACTACTACTACTACTACTGTTACTGCTGCTGCTGGCTGCTGCTGCTGTTGCTGCTGCTCCTGCTACTACTACTACTACTACTACTACTACTACTACTACTACCACCACCACCAACAACAACACAAACACCAACACTACTACTACTAATAATAATAATAATAATACTACTACTAATTATTTCAAATTTTGCCACAAGGGCACCAATTTGGAGAGAGGGGATGAATCAATTACATTGTTCAACTGGTACTTATTTAATCGACCCCGATTAAATACTGCTAAGCAGTATTTAACCCGGCGTGCTAACGATTCTGCCAGGTCCAATGATAATCCTTTCTACTATAGGCACAAGGCCTGAATTTTGTGGGGAGGGGGACAGTCGACTACATCGATCCCAGTACTCAACTGGTACTTGATTTATCGACTCCGAAAGGATGAAAGGCAAGATCGACTTCGGTGGAATTTGAACTCAGAACGTAGCGGCAGACCAAAAACGGCTAAGCATTTCGCCCGGCGTGCTAACGGCTCTACCATTCGCCGCCTTATATAATAATAATAATAATAATAATAATAATAATAATAATAATAATAATAATAATAATAATAATAATAATAATAATAATAATAATAATAATGATGATAATTTCAAATCTTGGCACAATGCCAGGGATTACGGGGCAGTGGGTAAATCGATTTGATCGACTCCCTTGATCAACTGCTAATGTAGTAAATATATCTAAATATGCCCATATTGCGTATGAATACACATTCACGTTATATAATGAGATGACGTGATTGAAGTTATCGGGTGTGGGTACTGGGCAGCTATCGGCAAGCACTTACTGCAATAAGTGTCTGACAGAGCAATGACGTGTGGCGCCGTATGATGACGTTTAGACCACATAAAGGATTGACATACATATAAATAGAGAGAGAGAGAGAGAGAGAGAGAGAGAGAGAGATAGAGAGAGAGGGAGAGAGAGAGAGAGAAACATTAAAAACTTTGATATCAAATAAATCAACGTCGAAGTCGCAACGCCATATAAGCAGCGCAAAACGGCAGTGTCACGAAGTCACGTACTCAATCCAACTCCCTTCTCAATTAAATATCAATTGTTTATCTTAATTTCTATCTTAATTTCTGCACATTTTAATGTTTAAATATAAGAGCTTACTATTTATGCATCTGTATATTTGAGTGTTGGTATGTATGCATGTATGTATGTATGTTTGTATGTATGTATGTATGTATGTATGCATTTATGTATGTGTGTAAATATATGTACACACACACACACATATATATATATATATATATAATATAATATAAATAATATATAAATATATGCATTTATACATACATATATGTACATACCTACATATATATATGTATATATACATGCATATATGGGTACAGGACATCAAAAAAACGTTAAGCACAATGAGAAACGAAAAAAAAAACGAAATCAGAAAACGAACTTTTTTCGAACAACGAAAAAAACAAACAGAGAAACAAGACATGCAACATAAAGAGTATATTGCTTCGTCTGTTGTT
>NC_068986.1:94355681-94356700 GCF_001194135.2 Octopus bimaculoides | reverse complement strand
TTGTATGTATTTATGTATGTATGTGTATGTATGTCTATGTTTATGTATGTATGTAGGTAGGTAGGTAGGTAGGGAGGGAGGGAGGGAGGAAGGCAGCTAGGTAACTATCAGAATCTTTTGCTTAAATGTATACGTATCTAAACTTGAATACCAATGCATGCATTTGTGTGTTTCGGTGTGTGTATGTGCGTGTGCTTTTGTGGTCGTGTGTGTGTGTTTTCATGTGTTTTCGTGTGTGTGTATGTGCGTGTAAGTTAACGAAAGAAAGAAATATCATACAGCAAAATGTCTCAAAGCGATACATCACAAACAACAACAGAACCACCGCACAAAGAGCAGACACGACATCACCGTGAAGAACAACATATAATGGACATACGTAACCACGACGAAAATTCAAAGATAAATTAATATATATATAAATAAGAAACTAAAACTGTAAAAAAAAAAAATCATAACATCTCATGAGAAAGGTAAAATGGTGGAGAATTATGCACCAGAGTTCGTTACTTTTCGTCTCTAAACGTCACCGAACGCCATCATACGGCGCCGTACGTCATTGCTCTGTCAGACACTTATTGCAGTAAGTGCTTGCCGATAGCTGCCCAGTACCCACACCCGATGACTTCAATCGCGTCATCTCATTATATAACGTGAATGTGTATTCATACGCAATATGGGCATATTTAGATATATTTACTACATATATACACTGTAGGTGTATGCATGTGTGTGCGCGTGTGTGTGTGTGTGTGTGTGTGTGTGTGTGCGTGTGTGTGTGCGTGCCCGTTTGTGTACGTGTGTTCTAGACAGAGACACAGGCGCAATCGTACATACATATATATATATATATATATATAAACACATATACGTGCGAATATACAAACATGCGCACAGCTCATACTTGAAGTCGGTGGATCAAAAGATTTTGTATCGTGATTATTACGAAGATTAATACACAATATATAATATGATTGATATATATATATGTGTGTGTGTGTGTGTGTGTGTGTGTGTAT
>NC_068986.1:94353313-94355252 GCF_001194135.2 Octopus bimaculoides | reverse complement strand
TTATAAATATATACACACACACACACGCATATGCATATATAAATAAAAAAAGATGCGTAAGGTTTTATAAATATATACACACACACACACACACACACAGACACACACAGACACACATATACCAATGCTCAATTATAAGTTCCAAGATTATTTGTATCAGTTTTTTATTTTTTTTATTTTGGCAAAGTTGTGGATGTTATTTTTGTTAAAGTAAAAAGACAGAGAGTTGTTGCTCACAACAATCCCTACGGAGATGCTCTTACCGCCATCATTATGAACTGTTTCGTTAATCCTTATAGGTAGTCACTGCTACTACTACTACTTCTACTACTACTACTACTACTACTACTACTACTACTACTACTACTGCTGCTGCTGCTGCTGCTGCTACTGCTGCCGCTGACATGATTAAGAACAAGAACATTTACTGACCACCTTAAGCGTATCTATTGCTACTGTTCTTGATAATAATAATAGCAATCGTTTCTACTATAGGCCTTTCATTTCGAGGGAGGGGACACATCGACTACATCCACCCCGCTGCTCGCCTGGTACTTATTTTATTGACTCCGAAATACTGCTAAACCCTTTGCCCGCTATGCTGACGATTCTGCCAGCTTACCGCCTCATGATGATGATGATGATGATGATGATAGTAGTAGTAGTAGTAGTAGTAGTAGTAGTAGTAGTAGTAGTAGTAGTAGTAGTAGTAGTAGTAGTAGTAATAATAATAATAATAATAATAAGAGTGTCTAAAAATACTATGTAATCTCAAATTTTAAAACAAACATAATTTTCTTATGGCTTCTTAAACATTCTCTGGAACAACACTATGTACAAAACCAAATATATGGCACCCTAAGCATAACACCAACATGAACTTCTAACTTGTTGTCTCTTGAGGTCTCTGGGTCAGACTTGGAGCCAGCTTGCACAAATACAAAACAAAAGTCAAACATAGAATAATAATAATAATAATAATAATAATAATAATAATAATAATAATAATAATAATAATAATAATAATAATAATAATAATAATAATAATAATAATAATAATAATAATAATAATAATAATAATAATAATAATAATAATAATAATAATAATAATAAATTGATTTATCAATACCAACAGATGACAACGTTTCTCTAAAAGAAATGGAAAAACTTTCAAAATACAAAGACCTGGAAATAGAGATAACTCGAATGTGGAATCTAAAAACAGAAACAATTCCTATCATAGTAGGTGCCTTAGGTATAATAAAAAAAATATTCAGACAAATACATAACAAAAATACCAGGACTTACAAATATATATAACATACAGAAAATTGCACTACTGGGTACTGCACACATTCTACGCAAAACACTTTCAATACAGTAAACATAAGAGCACCACAGCAAACCACAGCACATACCCAAGGCGCACAGAGCTGCGCTCGGTAGTGAAGTGAAAGCACGTTATAAGAATAAAACTACTGAACAATAATAATAATAATCCTTTCCACTAAAGGCACAAGACCTGGACATTTTGGGGAGAGGGGACTAGTCGATTACAGTGTTTCATTGGTGCCTAATTTATCGATCTCGAAAGGATGAATGGCAAAGTCGACTTCAGCGGAATTTGAACACAGAATGTAAAGACGGATGAAGTGCCACTAAGCGTTTTGCCTGGTGTGCTAACGATTCTCCCGGATCGCTGCCTTAAATTATAGTAATAATGATAATAATAATAATAATAATAATAATAATAATAATAATAATAATAATAATGATAATAATAATAATAATAATAATAATAATGATAATAATAATAATAATAATAATAATAATAATAATGATAATAATAATGAAAATAATAATAATAATAATAATAATAATGATAATAATAATAATAATAATAATAATAATAATAATAATAATAATAATAATAATAACA
>NC_068986.1:94351369-94353081 GCF_001194135.2 Octopus bimaculoides | reverse complement strand
ATAATAATAATAATGTCAGCATTATAAAATCAAAACCGCTGACAAATGGTATAAACACCATCCTGAAGCTGTGACTGAGGGAGAAAATGTATCGATTCTCTGGGACTTCCCCGTACATACCGACAAGACTATAAAAGCTAATAAACCGGATATTATTATAAAAGATCAGACAAAGAAGACGTGTTTATTAATTGACATGAGTATTCCCTGTGATCATAATATAGCGGCGAAAGAATTTGACAAGATCAGTAAATATAAAGACTTGCTAATAGAAATTGAAAAAATGTGGCACCTCAAGGGGACTACCATACCAGTGATTATAGGATCTCTAGGAATGTTAAAAAAGGGTACTGAAACCTATTTGAAAATGATACCAGGCTTACCATCCCTACAGGAAGTGCAAAAAATCGTGCTAACTGGAACGACTCATATACTGAGAAGAGCATTATCGCTGTGAAAACAACATCCATTCATAAACTTTTCTTTTCTTAAATACATGTTTTACCTGTGAATTTGTGTGTGTGAACTGGGAATACATACAACGAGTTTCTCTGCCCTAGGTGTACGGAAAACACTCGGCGAGAAATGGAAGAAAATTTGAAGAAAGAAGAAAAAAAAAACAACAATAATAATAATAATAATAATAATGATAATCCTTTCTACTATAGGCACGAAGCCTGAAATTTGGCGGAGGAGACTAGTCAATTAAGTCGACCCCAGTGCTTCACTGGTTTTTAATTTATCGACTTTGAACAGCAGGTATGACTCATTTTTGCCAGTTCAAGCAACTGGAGCACCAATGAAATAAAGTGTCTTGCTCAAGGACACAAAACACTGCTTGGTATCGAAGTTGCCACCTTCCGATCTTGAGCTGAATGTCCTAACCACATAACTACGCGCCTTCACATATAATAATACAGGATGGTCATGACTGGAATATCTGTGATAGTAGGTCAATTGGGTAAAGATGAGTTGAAGCTAAACGACAATTAGAGCAACCAGATCAACAGCAACCGACAATAAAACCAGATCGACCAGAAGGACGCCATTACTAGAGCGCTATTAGCAAATATATCACCTTGTATTATTGTTATTGCTGTTTGTTCCTTCCCGAGCAATGCCTGGCTCATAAAGACCGCTTTCCCAGTTTCATTGGCATGTAGGTTCCTCACCTGGACGGGACACCGGTCCATCACAGGTGAGCTGTTAGATGCAGGAGGAAAGAGTGAGAAAAAGTTGTGGTGAAAGAGTCAGCAGAAGTTCGCCATTACTTTCAGCCGGAGCTGTGCGGAGCGTAGGAGTTTCGCTCATAAATACACACATCGTCCGATCTGAGATTCGAACCCGCGATTCCTCGACCGCGAGTCCGCTGCTCTAACCACTAGGCCACGTGCCTCCACTTCTATTATTGTTGTTGTTGTTGTTGGCATTCCGTCGCTTACGACCTTGAGGGTTCCAGTTGATCCGATCAACGGAACAGCCTGCTCGTGAAAATTAACGTGCAAGTGGCTGAGAACTCCACAGACACGTGTACCCTTAACGTAGTTCTCGGGGATATTCAGCGTGACACAGTGTGACAAGGCTGACCCTTAACAGAAACAGGAGGTAAGAGTGAGATAAAGTTGTGATGAAAGAGTACAGCAGGGTTCGCCACCATCCCCTGCCGGAGCCTCGAGGAGCTTTCGGTGTTTTCGCTCAATAAACACTCACAA
>NC_068986.1:94350915-94351359 GCF_001194135.2 Octopus bimaculoides | reverse complement strand
GGAGCCTCGAGGAGCTTTCGGTGTTTTCGCTCAATAAACACTCACAACGCCCGGTCTGGGAATCGAAACCACGATCCTATGACCACGAGTCCACTGCCCTAACCACTGAAGCCATTGCTCTTCTTCTATTATTACATAATCGGTAATCATTACACTATTACCGTCGCCTGCAATTAAATAATACTGTGTTACTACAACACCCCTCTCGTTATGGTCTATGAAGCTCCTTACGAGACTAGCAAACACTTGATCAATATACTACCACATCAACACAACATCAATATACCACTGCATCATATTTATTTCATTACAAATACTTCAAAGTCACCAGGGCAATATCAACACTAGCAGTACACTATCACCTGTACCACCAAACACCATCACAGCCATCTCTACCACCACCGCCGCCACTGCTATTACATCGATGTTATAGCAATACGATCA
>NC_068986.1:94345245-94346327 GCF_001194135.2 Octopus bimaculoides | reverse complement strand
CTATATGTGATAGTGGATTTTCATCGATGAGTTCTTGAAAATTGGTTATTTTCCCTAAAACTATATATTTTATATATACTTTATCTATAAGGCTCAATTTAATTTTAATTTTTTATAAATTGATTTTAATTGAGTTTTTTACCTGTAATTTTGGATTTTGTCCCTAATATTATTATATATATATATATATAAACTTAGATATATTTCGACCAAAAATTGGTCTAGGCCATGTCTAACTTAATAGCACCACCTGCTTGGATTATCTAAATCTTTTTTAAGTCAAGTTTTGTGGTTTCATGGTCCATTTGAGTATGGATTTCTTGTTGAATGAGTTGTATAGGTGGCTTATCTGGTATTCCTCGGAGACGTTTGTCCAGATTCCGTTGAAAGGTAGTGGAATCCTTTGCTCTTTGTTCTGTTTCGGAACAATGTTAAATAGGGCAGGGCATGTTGAGAAATTGTGTTGCAGTGTATTTATGTATTGTGATCCTGAATTGGGCAGGGGACGTATGGCCCGTGGTCTTGCCTTTGGGGAATTTTGAAGCTATTGTTGAGGTTGTTTGGGCAATGTTGGTGGTATATTCTCCACATCATGCAATTGATGTACCGCTCGCAGTGGCGCTGGAGAGAGTAGAGTTTCAAGGCTTTAAGGCAGTCCCGGTAATCAAGATCAGTCATGCCCTTAATTCGTTTAGTGAATGACCTCTGGGTTGATTCAATTTTCGAGATGTTTTGATTTGAATTTGGAGAACACGGAGGCAGCAGTATTCAAGGTGTGGCCGTACAAAGGAGGAGAAAAGTGGAATGATGACGCCTTGTTCTCTGGACTGAAGGGTTCTTGTGATCCAGGAACTCATACAACGAGCTATATCGACCTTATTGTTGATGTGGGCACTCCAACTGAGATTGTTATCAAGAGTTACTCCTAGGTCTCTGATATAATTAGATGCTGTGAGAGGTTCCCCCGAAGGAAAAGAGTATGGGTGTTTTAACATAGTCTTTTTTTCCAAAATGCATCAGCTCAAATTTTCCTTCATTTAGTTGCATTTTGTTTTGTCTGCCCTGTATATATATATATATAT
>NC_068986.1:94341322-94343756 GCF_001194135.2 Octopus bimaculoides | reverse complement strand
TATACATACATACATACATACATATAAATATATTGAAATATATACATAAGTGTTTACGCACATTCAAACATTCAGGCGGGGTGCTGTGCGTGTGTCAGTTTGTGTACACATGTTCACATACTTGAGTCAACGTGTGTATTTTCAAGAAGTCGTTTGCGTCTGAGTGTGTGTGCGCACACGTGCTGTGTTTATGTGTGTGTATGTCTGTGTATGTATGTGTGTGTATGTCTGTCTATATGTTTGTTATGTGAGTAGGTTTGTAGAGTAAGGGTAAGGGGGCACTAGCAGCTATAGATAGACATGTGTTTACCTTTTCGCATAATCACAAGACAGGTGAGACAATCAGAACCGGAAGGGTATTTCAAGACTTTGTGATTGATTACTTGTAACTATCGACACCTTTAGAGGTAGAGACGGTGATGGGGTGATATACGTTGGGTGTTAGGGGTAAGTGCCAGGGATAGATATTTGGGGATAGATGATACTGCGTTGATGGTGGTGGTAATGGTGGTGGTGGTGCTGTAGAAGTCTGTATTTGTTTGTATCTCTTTTTTCTTGTGGGGTACAAATTTTTTCTGTTTTAGTTTTTGACTGCAGAACGCTGTTTACTGTTAACTGGCTGTTGATGTGTTGGGTGTAGTAATAGTGGTGGTGGTAGTGCTTGAGCTGCTTCTGGTGGTGGTGGTGCTAATAGTACTTGTAGTGTTGAAAAATACGTTTTCCGTATTCAAAATATGCTTAGAATGGCGTTTTAATGAATTTCGGTAGAAACGTTTGGATTCTGCTATCACCAGGTTGACATCAAACAAGAAGACCTATGAACGAATTCGCTCAAGAAGCAACTATTGCATTGATATTACAACTGCCGAGGTCGTATTTGCCTTTCAGCCTTTCGGGTTGATAAAATAAGTACCAGTCACGTACTGGGGTTGATGTGATCGACCAACTTTCAGGGCTATCGCCTATAGTACAAAGGATATTAGATCTGTTGATTAGGCGGTAGTCGGCATAGTCGTTAGCACACGGGGCAAAATGCTTAGCAGGATTTCGTCTGTCTTTACCTTCTGCGTCAATTTGAGTTGAGGTTGACTTTGCTTATCATTCTCTCGGAGGTCAGTGAAATAAGTAACAGTAGAACACTGAGGTAGATATAATCGTCAAATCCAAGAGAGAAAACATCCAAAAGATGTCATCCAAGAGTAACATCCATTGATTCATTGATTCATTATTTTATTCGCGTGAGTTTACGAGAACTCCGTGAACTAAATGATACCGTTTTCCAAAATGGAGGCGAACAGCTTTCTCCATGTTATCGGCTTGAAAAATTGTTAAGACAAAAGGATATTTTCCTACTTGTCTTAACATGAAACCACCAATGGTAGTCTTAATTCACAATTAATTTACTAGCTTTGTTCCAAAATTTGAAACCGATTTTATAACTGCTTGCGTGACATATTTTGATTGCATTACTTTCAAGTTTTCAGTTTCTAAGTACATGTTTGTTAATAATACTAGTCAATACTTTGATCAGCCATGATCGATGAAAACTATCGCCGAAAGCTTCCACCCATCTTAACTAGGCTTGAGTTGTAAAGATGTCATTGTCGCTGTATTATGTTCACTGTATTGTGTTCAGTCATCTCTATCATCCCATCTATTGAAGCTTTGTGCTAGAGCTTGAGTCTATGTTAATGATATTCCTGCACATTTTTTTTTTTTGGCATTGTCAGTCCATCTTTTCTTCTATCTGTCCCTCCTTTTTCACTCTCTACGATTCCTGGAATGAATGATCTGTAGATTTTGCTGCATGATCACACCCTTCTCGGCTATATTGTTTTGTATCGTTACGACGTCACACACATATACATCTACGCGCTCACACACACACACACACACACACACACACACACACACACACACACACACGCACACACACATTAACATTCAAATAAACACATTCAAATAAACAAAACAGTTCAAATAAATGAATGAAAAAGTGAAAGAAACCAATGTGAGGGCCTGCATAAGGAATGTAATAGCTTGAAGCTCGGTGAAAGTAGAGAATCTGATGTTTCGCCGCAGTGGACAAAGTGGAAAGTCTAAAGATGGAAAAGGAATCGCCAACGGCAGACGTGTAGTTACATAGCTGAAGTATATATTTATTCACTTGGGAATGGATGCATCGCATTCAATTAAATAAATAATATATATATATTCTTTTCTACTCTAGGCACAAGGCCCGAAATTTTTTTGTAGGGTGTGTGGGGTGGGGACCAATCGATTAGATCGACCCCTGTACGCAACTGGCACTTGATTTATCGACCCCGAAAATATGAAAGGCAAAAGTCGACCTCGGCGGAATTTTAACGATAGACGAAATACCGCTAAGCATTTCGCCCGGTGTGCTAACGTTTCCACCAGCTCACCGCCTTAT
>NC_068986.1:94337255-94339768 GCF_001194135.2 Octopus bimaculoides | reverse complement strand
GTGTGTGTGTGTGTGTGTGTGCAGAAAAATACATCTGATAACATGGTGAAAACAAAAGAAAAAGCAGAGGGAATACAATAGATGTAGGATGTAATTGCAAGGTAAAAAAAAATAGCAAATAAATATGGCAACCAAAACAACATCAAAAATCAACCAGTTTCACATTTCCTCGTAATATACAAGTTATGCTTTTTATCAGGACTATGAGCCTGGTTTCGTGTTCGAACCTACATCCTGCTTACACCGACAAAAAATAAATTTAAAATATATGAATAAAAAACCTAAAAGCATATCGAAAAGAAATAAACGTAAAAATTTAGCGGCTATAATGCACGGCTTCCGGTGGGAAGCTTATATTGCGCCTGCGTCGAGTAGTATTGGTACCGGAAGCTATTAGTTGTGTGTTCGTATATTTCGGTCTCTTAAAACCCTTCGTTCTCGTTTTATTTTGGTTGAAAGGAGAAGCTGCATAACGTTGTTGTTGTTGTTGTTGTTGTAGATGCTGTTGTTAATATTGCTGATGTGTTTGTTTTAGCGAATGTATTAGCGTTCCTCGGTGTGAGACTGCTGCTGCTGCTTTTTTTATTGTTGTTCACGATGATGATGATGATGATGATGATGATGATGATGATGATGATGATGATGATGATGATGATGATGATGATGGTGATGGTGATGACGACGACGAAAAGAGGGTGAGGATGTTTGTGATGATGATGATGATGACGACAATGATGGCGATAGCAATGATGATGACGATGGTGATGATGCTGTTGATAATGATGGTGATGGTGATGACGACGATGGTGACGATGATGGTGATGTTGATGACGATGATGGTGATGATGATGATGACGATGATGACGATGACGGTAACGACCATGATGGTGATGATGATGATGATGATGATGATGCTGGTGATGACGATGATGATGATGATGATGATGGCGATGCTTATGATGATGATAATGATAATGATGATGATGATGGTGGTGGTGGTGGTGGTGACGATGATAGCAATGATGATGACGACGATGGTGATGATGATGATGCTGATGATGTTGGTGACGATGACGAAGCCGACGACGACAGTGACGATGACGATGAAGATGATGACGATGATTATGCTGGTGCCAGGGGTCGCCGTCGGAGAACTGACGTTGTTTTTGTAATATCCATCTCTATACCATTATTCCTGTTATGTCTGTTGATGTTCATCTTCAATTTCTCTCTTTTTATTATCGCTAGTGTTGCTGTTGTTGTTGTTATTGGTATTTCTGATTTCTATATTGCTTTTAATGTTTAATAGCTGTTGTTGTTGTTGTTGTTGTTTTTCTTGTTGCTCTATGCACTAGTGCTGTTTTTTTTTGTTTGCTTCCCCCCCCCCTATCATATGGATATTGTTGTCGCTATTGTATTTTGTTGTTTGTATCCTAAGTTGTTTTTGGTGTTAATGGGGATGGTGATAGGAATAATGAAAACGACGACGATTCCAATGATGATAATAATAATAATAATAATAATAATAATAATAATAATAATAATAATAATAGTAATAATAATAATAATAATAATAATAATAGTAATAATAATAATAATAATAATAATAATAATAATAATAGTAATAATAATAATAATCATAATAATAATAATGGGTGGGGCACGTGTGTTTGTGTGTGTGGTTGAGATGATAGTATCAATTAGCGCCAGTGATGTGACGCCGTGATGTTCTAGCAAAATCGAATCGGCAATCCGGTTTCGTCTCCCGCTTTGAAACGATTCGCGCTCGTCTATTACAAAACTATAAACAGCACTTCATTGCACATGTACGCGCCCCCCTGCCCACAAATACATACACATACACACACACACACACAAATATATATCCGTATGTATATATATCCGTATGTATATATATATATATATATATATATATATACATTTATACATATATGTATATTTTTCAATGTATACATATAACACTGAAAAATAAATGAATAGTTACTAGGATAGCAAAAATTTCACATAAGCACCAAGGATGTTACAGCCTACTTATAAAGTTAGAAATTCCAGAGTTGAGTGAAATGCGTTGCATAACAGATAAATAAAGAAATGGAGTGCAATGCAGGTGTTATTCAAGTCTTGATACTTCCGACATATGTTTCGAAGAAAATATTGGTCTAATTCCAGAGGGAACTTGCCAGCGTTCCCTTCATTATATACGCAGTCATCACATTCGGTTAAAATGGCTTATTGATGTGTTTTTGTCTCTCTTTTTTTTCCCCGATGAGAAGATCGATCACATTGTTTTACATCATTTTACTCCCTCTGGAATAAGACCAATATTCGAAACATATGTCGGAAGTATAAAGATTTGAATAACACTTGCGTTTAACTCCATTTCTTTATTTATCTGTTATACATATATACATATTCATACATATACACACTCATACATAAATACATGCATACATACACACACACACACACACACATATATATATATATATATA
>NC_068986.1:94335736-94336285 GCF_001194135.2 Octopus bimaculoides | reverse complement strand
TATATATATATGTATATGCATATATAAGTATGTATGAGTGTGTTTTTATATATTAGGTCTGTTATGCAAATTAGGTTATACAATTCTGCTTTGCCTGAATTAGTGTATAGTATTAGAAATTGTAATCTCCTATTCATTTTGTGAAGATGAAAGGGTAACCGATGCCTAATGAGGTACTAATAAATGTTGATACTAACTAAATTATTATCTTTTTTCTGCTGAACGTAATTCATGTATTTTACCGACGGTATCTACTTTATACAGCGAGGTTGAAATATGGGATCATTGAAAACATCTGCTCTTAGGTTTAATGTACATTTTTACTTATCCCACCGCAGTGTAGAGTTTATCATTAATTTTTATATGTGTGTATGTGTGTGTGCGAGTTTGTGTGTGGCTGTTTGTGTGTTTGTGTGTGTGTGCGCGCGTGTGTGTATGTGCGTACATGTCTTCCTATGTATATATGTGTATGAATATGTCTAAACGTATATATAAATATATATGCACACACATGTATATATATATGTATATATATATATATATATATAT
>NC_068986.1:94328415-94329352 GCF_001194135.2 Octopus bimaculoides | reverse complement strand
TATATATATATATAATTATATCAATCTGTATATTCGTATCTGTATGAGTTTGTGTTGATTGTTCGTGTGTTTTGTGGTAGGAGTAGATTGTGTTATAGGGGAGATTATGCTTCTGGTTTATGTTTTTTTTTATAGGTGTGTTTTCGTCGTTGGAGCTGGTGTTGGTGGCGGTCGTCGTATTAATGTTATGGTTTATCATCCTATAATATTGTTGCTCATTGTGTTGATTTTGATCATGACAGTCAATGTTATTGTTGTTGCCATCATTGTTGCTGTTGGTAATAACGTACTTATTGTTGTCATTTGTTGTACATATTGTTGAGGATATTTCTGTTATGATTTGTTGACTGAATTTGTTGTGTTATTTTGGTTGTTTTGGATGATGATGCTTAAATAGTCGCTGCTATTGTCGTTTATTGCGGTCGTATTTAGGCAATGATTGCGTTGTTATATTGTCCATTGCGATTGTATATTCCTGTTGTCTTTGTTGATCTTTATTAATCATATTATTATTGCTGTATGAGGTATCTATATCTCTGTGTTTAGAATTGTAGTTGCGTTGTAGATATCTGTAAGGCGTCTAGGTTTGTGCTGTTGTTGTAAGGTTCAACATGACGTTGTTATTGTTGTTGTCGTTGTTGTTTTAAACTGTTATTTTTGTAGCAATTTTGGTGAAGGTATAGCTGTTGGAGCGATTCTGGCTGGTTCTTACTTATTTCTATATTTGTAGCAATTGATGGTAATTTTCTTGTGGTTTTGGTGTTGTTTATGACAGCAAACTCCCGAATCAAGTGACAAAAAGAACAACTAATAGAAATACAATCACATATAGTGATATACGTAAAGTTATAACCGATATGTATGTGTATGTGTATGTATATATATGTATATACGTATATATATATATATATATATATATATATATATATATATATAT
>NC_068986.1:94322354-94326994 GCF_001194135.2 Octopus bimaculoides | reverse complement strand
CACACACACACACACACACACACACACACACATATATATATATATATATATATATATATATATATGTATGTATATACATATATGTAGAGAGAAACAGGGGGAGAGAATTATATATATGTATATATATATATATATATATATATATACATATATAGATATACATATGAATGCCACTTAACTACAGCACCTTGTTGAACAACATGCTATAAATATCATATCCGCAGGTATGTGGTTTCGGGAGAATGGCGAAATAAAAATCAGCATATACAGGAAAAAAGGCGGGAAGATGTATTATTTTTTGTTTCTAATTATATCTCACTTTCACTTTCACTTTCGTATAATACAATATTTGTATATTTTTCGTTTTTGCCTTATTGCAAATTTTTCCATTATTCATATTTTGAATTATTTTTCTATATTTATGTTTTCCAGTATATTAAGAGGCATACTATTTTCTCGATATTTATTGTTCTAGTTGTTTTGTTGTTGCTGATGGTTATGATGAGGGTGGGGGTAGTTCAGTATTTGTGCGACAAGAGTCACGGTGATAATGATGATGATGATGAGGAGGAGGAGGAGGAGGAGGGGGATGACGACAATATTATTGAGTACGGTGGTGGTCGTGGTGATGGAAATAAGAATAATGATGATGATGGTAAGGAGGGACTACTACGATGACAACGACTATGATGATGTACTTGATGATGATGATGATGATGATGCTATTTGTCGATAATTTGGTTATAGCTTTTGTTTGGGATGTTTCTGTTATTGCAATTGTTACTGCTGCTGTTGTTGTTGTCATGGATATTGATACTGATTTTCGCCGTGCTCCTAAACGATGCAAATGATGATGGGGACGATATTGATGAAGATGATGATGATGATGATTATGATGATGACGACGACGATGACGATGATGATAATGGTTACGCTGGTGAAGTTGTTTGTCGTAAAAATCCGAAGCAGTGCTCTTTTCAACAGTGAAATTCGTAATGCTCCAATCATTGTCACTGATACAGATGTAGTAGTAGTAGTAGTAGTAGTAGTAGTAGTAGTAGTAGTAGTAGTAGTAGTAGTAATGGTAGCAGTACTGTTTGTTGTCAAATAAGTTGTCCAATGTTAGCATGATAAAGAATGAGTCTCTACGTGGTAACATGTTCTGTTAGAAATTGCAGTTAAATCACCGTCAGGCAACTCCATTCCGCCTGTATATAAAATAGGACAAATTAAATGACGGGGTATTACATGCATTATACATAACTAAAATCGGTAAGATGATCACGGCTGGGATATCCTGCATCAAAGATGCCCGAAAAGATGGCTAACAGTAGCACGAACAAGTCCAGCATTAATATCAATTTCAAATCATGATACAAGGCCAGCAATTTCCTGGGACGAGCAGTCGACTACATCGACCCTAGTGTTCAACTGGTGCTTATCTTATCGACCCCATAAAGATCAAAGGCAAAGTCGACCTCAGTGGATTTTGAACTCAGAACGTAAAGACAAATGAAATGCCACTTAGTATTTTACTCAACGTCCTAACGATTCCACCAGGTCCCCGCCGTGAGCGCAACATTAGTATGGAGGTCAATAATACCAACACTACCAGCGCAACAGCAGCAGCAGTAGCAACAGCAGCAGCAGTAGCAACAGCAGCAGCAATGATGACAACAACAACAGCAAATCAACGAAAGCAACAGCACCAACGACAACTGCTTTAGAAATATTTCAGGTATTGAGAATAAACTCCAGCTTTAGAAATAATACATTTCTAAATCTCTCAGAGAGATTTATGCAGTAGTGATACGATGAAGTAGTTGTATACTGTCAACTTAATGTGACAGTCCCCTGAAAGGAATAATACTACTGTTAGTTAGACCTAGGAAGCTGCACCACTTCCTGTCGGCCTTGACACATTTCCTGTGTCTCTATGTTTACAAGGAGAGACAAGCACCCCCACGCAGCTAAGCCTGCATCCAGAGACTTGTTTCTGAGTCTTTGCTCGTCATCGGCCTGGAGTAGCTCCAGCTTTGTTGCTCAACATCTTAGAAATCGGTACGAAACCTGCTTCAAATCGCAACCTAATGTCGCTAACAAGGAGGTAAACACTTGATAAATACATTATCACAGGTTTAATGATCTGATGGTCACGGCTAGGGATCTTCGGTTGCAAATCTGTGCGATCATGGCTGACATGGTGCTAAACACTATGGACAATTTAACAGCAGTAATAAAAATATCACAACCTGCAACGTGCGCGTCGACGTAATTATTCACAGCATCACTATCACCATGGAAACAATAATATCATCTATAACACTATCTACAAAGCCAATATACCGGCACTCCGTCGGCTACGATGACGAGGGTTCCAGTAATCCGATCAGGGGAACAGCTTGTTCGTGAAATTAACTATAATTCCGCCTCTAGATGATGTGCCAAAATTAGCAAATGGCGATCAAGACAAGCTCCATATGAGACAGGGAGATAATCTCAAAAATCAAGATTTCTCCGAAGTTGACATGGCATTAAGAAAAATGACACACATGTATGTATGTATGTATTCAAATTACGATAAACGTAAACAAACGAAGTTTGCTTTTAGAACCGTTGAGATGTCTTAGAAAGTTAAAAAAGTGATTTTTAAATTCTCAAACGCAGGATAATGCTAATAATATAGCCTGAACAGGATAAGCTACCTCTAATTTGCAGAAAAAAAGTGTTGGCGGCCAGCTATGAGACCCGAACTCACACCTTTGTGATTACGCGTTGCTTTGCTCTAACCGATTAAGCTAAACAATCCACCAGAAATTCTTCTCCACATTTAAGATGGATAGATATCTTGCTTTATGAGACGCTATTATATCTTAAATTCAAATTACGATAAGCGTAAACAAACAAACGAAGTTTGCTTTTAGAACTGTTGAGATGCATGTATGTATGTATGTATGTATGTATGTATGTATGTATGTATGCATGTATGTATGCATGTATGTATGTATATGTCCAGATTTGTATGTTTTGCTTTATGTATGTATTCTGAAGCATATAGTTGCATATCTAGACATTCTCATATATACCTAAATGATAAACTTCTGGAAAGTTTTACAGAATTTTACAGTTCCAGTGATGGCGTGGATCTGTAATCTTCGAACCAGCTTTTTCTTTTCTGGTTTTGAAAAGCCTCATTTCTCAAGATTGGTATTTAGGCAATGTATTATATATCCCAGTGCCCCTATAATTACAGGTATACACCTGAACTTATATATGTATGTATGCATGCAGATTTCTTTTATGCTTTTATTCTCATGCATATAGTTGCGTGTCTAGACATACTCATATGTACTCAACTGATAAACTTCTGGTAAGTTTTACAAATTTTTACAGTTCTAGTGATGGATTGATCTGTAGTCCACGAATCAGCTTTCTCCTTTCTGGTTTTGAGAAGTATAGTTTCTCAAGATTGGTTTGTGTGTATGGATGGATGGATGGATGGATGGATGGATGGATGGATGGGTGGATGGGTGGATGCTTGTATGTATATGCGTAATAAAAATTACCACTAGCTCCTCTTTCGTAATTTCGATCACACAGTGGATCTCTGCTGTCAGCAACAGCAATAAAACTAACCATGTACGGCTACAGAAATTGCTTTCAACAAACAACAAGGACAATAGCTGAATCAACGATACAATTAACGGCGAAAGCAAAAACAATACCAAACAGTATAACTCATATTTGGTCTCTAACTGTTGAACTTAACCTTTCAGTTGACCTTCACAATGCGAGTAATCGAAGTCAACTGTCATGATTTGTGAATTCCGAAATGATCTGTGAACGAAATATAATACCACACAAGTGTTAGTGATGGTGTTGTAGGATGACGAATGGCCAAAATCATTAGAATGTCGAAGCAAATGCTTTGCGTGTCCTCAGTTCTCGATCTCTGCGTTTGAGTTCAGATCCCGAGGGATTGATATGTAAGTGCCAGTTAAGTATAGGAATGGATTCTTTTCCATCCATCCATCTATCTATCTAGCTATCTATTGATCGAACTCCTTCCTTTTTCCCTTCCTACGATCCCTTTTGATCGACACACCCCTATTTTTTTTCCTTCCCCCTCCCAAAAAGAAAAGCTCTACATTGTATTTGTCCCATCTTTGTTGAGCCGTGTGGCTAATAAAAGAAATGTATCTATCTATCTATCTATCTATCTATCTATCTATCTATCTATCTATCTATAGATAGATAGATAGATAGATATACACATATATGTATATGAGTGTGTATGTGTTTGTGAGCGTATGTGTATGTGTATTCATATATGCACACATATGTAATCATATATGTACGCGTTATATACCTATATATGGTCATAGTTAATTAAATTAAACAATAGGGTATAAAATTGGATATTAATTAATATTAATTTAATACCAGGTAACAAACACATTAAATAAATCAGGGATATTCAGAAAAAGATATCTGAGATCTCAAACGATTATTGTATACGTATATATAAATATATATATAAGAAGGAGGCCACTAGGTGGACTGCTAATGTGCTAGAAGAAGATCACATTGTGATCTTCTTCTAGCACATTAGCAGTCCACCTAGTGGCCTCCTTTATATA
>NC_068986.1:94321146-94322344 GCF_001194135.2 Octopus bimaculoides | reverse complement strand
TATATATATATATATATATATATATATATATGTATATATATACACAAATATATATATATATATATACATATACATACACGTATATTTATATATATCTGTATGTATAATATATGTATAGTTACACATATACACATATGTATAAATATATATACATATACACGTATACACATATGTTTATATATATTCATATGTATATATGTGTACTTATATATACACACGTAAGCATACACATGCGTAATATAAATGCATATACATATGTATGTATACGCACACATATTCATAATCTTGTATGTGTGTAGGTATACATATAAATATGCATATGTAAAATTGTGCCTATCCACATATGAATACACAAACACACACGCACACACACCCACACACACACACACACACACACACACACACACACACACATGTATGGATGTATTTATGTATCTCGACTAAATAGTGTTACTTTATGAGACAACACAATAAATCCCGCCCCACCCCCACTCAATCTATTCCTTCATACGTAACTTATCATTTGACCCTCCACCACGACCACCACCAGCAATACCATCTCCATCAGCATCACCACCATCACCACCTCCACCACCTTCATTTCACAACTCACACCACGCCATATCCCTTCATGTGCGTCTCACACCTTCACCTCTAGACCGCCCCCCCCAGCCCACAACCCTCCTCACAACACTTCGTCCCCCCCCCACCACCCCTATAGAAATCCGACACTCTCTTCCGGCGCAATTATGTCGCTATTATATAATTTGTATATAAGTTTTTCTAATTCTTTTTCTCATTCTGCCTCACCATCACCCCACCACTGGTGCCCGTACCACCACCATTGCCACCATCGCCACCAATACCACTAACAGCGACACGACCACCGTTTTATTCTATATCGTACCATACCATCTGATTCCGCTCTTACTGGTAGACGACCAGCATGGCAAACCACATGAAATACCATCCCGGTCATCAGCAGTTCCATAACCAACATCAACATTAATGGAGTCAGTGTTACCGTCACCGTCTCGCCCTTTGCTCAACCACCTTTAAGCCACAGTTATATCTATGACTATAACATCAAAACTACTACCACCACCACCACCACCACCAACAACAACAACAACAACAACAACAACAACAACAACACAAACATCATCATCACCACCACCACCACCACCACCACCACCAC
>NC_068986.1:94320005-94320980 GCF_001194135.2 Octopus bimaculoides | reverse complement strand
CATTAACCACTAGCACCACAATAACCACCACCACCACCACCATCACCACCACCACTACCACCACCACCACCACCACCACCACCATAATAACCAACACTACAGTAACTACTAGCACCACCACAATAACCAACACCAACACCACAATAACCAATACTACTACAATAACGAACCCCACTAGCACCACCACAGTAACCAACACCACAATAACCACTAGCACCACCACCACCACAAACCCCAATAACGTACACCGAAATCAGCACCCCTATCACGACAACGACAACGACCAGCGTCAACTTTCATTGTCATCACCATCATCGTCAGCACTATCGGAACACAACCGCCATTGTTATAGCCAGCATCACCGCAAACTCCATCACCAGCATCGTTAGCACCATCACTTCAACGCGGCCATCGACACCGTGACCATCATTACAATCACCCCTACGTTCCCTGCAACCGCATCACTATCACTGCAAGCACCATCAATGCCATCAGCATAATTGCAACCACAATCACCACCATTGGTATAAAAACTATACTGGCTCTTCGTCGGTTGCGACGACGAGCGTTCTGCTTGATCCGATCAACGGAACAACCTGTTCATGAAATTAACGTGCAAGTAGCTGAGTACTCCACAGACAATCATACCTTTAGCGTAGTTCTCAGAGAGATTCAACATGACACAATGTGACAAGGCTGATCCTTCGAAATACAAGACCTACTCATGTTTGCCAGTTGAGTGGACTGGAGCAACGTGAAATAAAGCGCCTAGCCCAAGGACACAAGGGAATCGAACTGACGACCTTATGATCGTGAGCCGAGTACGCTAATCACAAAGCCTTGCGCCTTTATTAGTATCACTAGTAACATTAGTACTACTATAATAAACCACCTTATTACCATTGCAACACCAGAGTTACCTCTCAGCATTAGCTTACCTGCTGTTGTATGCATCACCCACCACCACCACCACCA
>NC_068986.1:94318012-94319921 GCF_001194135.2 Octopus bimaculoides | reverse complement strand
ACCATCATCATCATCATCATCATCTTCATTACTAAAACTATGACCTCTACGGCAATAGTACCACCATCACCACCACTAGCAGTTACCTCTCAGCATTAGCTTACCTGCTGTTGTATACATCATCATCATCATCATCATCATCATCATCATCATCTTCATCATCACTAACACTATGACCTCTAACGCTACGAAAACCACCATCGCCAACATCATCATCACCTGCAGAATCAACACCATTAAACCACGGAGAAAACTACTTCCAAAACGAAGAAAATAGAAATAAATAAATAAATAAATAAATAAATAAATTCAGCTCTAAGACTACCCGATGCACCATCAATTCCTCAAAGCCCATTACCAATTCTGCAGCCACTGATAACACTGTAAAATTTACAACCATCGCAAACCAGCAAGTAATACCATCATTGTCATCATCATCATCTTCACTACAACCAATACCACAGCTATGGCTACCGTCAATGTTTCCAGCCTCACCACCATTAAGCCAGTGAGAAAGCCACCCTCATTACTACGGTAATAGTACCACCATCACCACCACTACCAGGAACACCACCACCATCGCTTCCACTATTACTACGATCACTATCCTCAGAATCGATCCCACCTCCCGCCCGTCCGCAAATAACACCCCTTTCATCATCATCATCATCATCATCATCGTCATCATCATCATCATCATCATCATCATCATCATCATCATCATCATCATCATCATCATCATCATCATCAACAACATCATCATCATCATTATCATCACCATTAATCGCAGTACTATCATCACCATCATACCACCACCACTTAATGCCATCAAAACCACCACCGTTAAGCTACGACTTGAAATCCCTCTCAAAACCACTATACCACGGCAATCACCACCATCGCCGTCATCGCCACCATCACCTCGACACGACAAAAAGAACAAAAACGAGGCCATTCTTAAAACTGCAACAATACCACCAAAACCCGTACCACCACCAACGACACCACGACCAACACCAGAATCAGCACTTCCATTGCAATCATGACCACCATCACCGACACCACCTTCACCATCGTCGTCACTATTACCTTCGCCTCCGTCACCATCACCACCTTTACCGTTAGCAGCATCGCCACACTGTCACCGCCAACACCATGATCAACAACAGCACTTCTAGCACTATAATCACCATTTCCCTTCAAAACCGCTAAATTCCGGTCCAGAGACGAAAGTTTGCGCAAGTCGGCCGGCTATTGACAAAAGACATCAACTCCAATACATATTGAATTAGATTTGTTATACTCAATTTCCACACACAATGGAATCTTCCGCTTCCGGAATAGACAAAGCGACCATAGAGATTGACCAATACGACGAACAGCGTCGAGTAGGGATAACTTTATACTTTCACTTTTTCTACTTTCACTTTCGTTTTCTCCTTTTACTTTAATTACGTCATCATTTTCTTTCCCTTCTTCCTGTTTTTTCTTCGTCTTCTATGGCTGTCGTCTTTAGGTATTTATTGCTATTTCTCTTACAAATGCTCATGTTATTGTAACTTTCGTTGCGGTTATTGACATCGTTTGCTTTTTTTTTTTCTTTTCGTTGTGTATTTCTGATAAAGTTGTTGTTGCTTCTGTTCTTGTTACAATTATTAAATGTTACTATTGTTATTATTGTTGTCGTTGTTGTTGATGCTCTTGTTATTGTTACGCATATTCTGAAGCTGATAATACATTTTGCATTTCGCTCCTTTTGTTGCTGCAACTCTGGGGTCGAGCATATTTCTTTGACTTCCGCCATATAACAACTTCCTTCTTCTTCTCCGCGTTCTTCTTCTTCTTCTTCTTCTTCTTCTTCTTCTTCTTCTTCTTCTTCTTCTTCTTCTTCTTCTTCTTCTTCTTCTTC
>NC_068986.1:94316008-94317208 GCF_001194135.2 Octopus bimaculoides | reverse complement strand
CTTACTCCTTCCCGCAAATTGCTGGCCTTGTACTAAAATTTAAAACAATTATTAAAGATAACAGTGTGTATAAACAATTGCAGCGTGGAAGGTGTTTATAAGCCATTTAAGAAACACACAAAGACCGTTAGATTCACTTCAACATTTAAATTGGATTTGTGTCAAAATATTTTCGTCGTTTTGAGACCGTGGCCTGTTCACTGACAAAATTCTGAGATGCAGCACAGAATTTTGTCAGTGAACAGGTCGCGGTCTCAAAGCGACGAAAATATATTGACAAATTAAATTTAAATGTTGAAGTGAATCTAACGATTTTTGTGTGTCTCTTAAATGGCTTATAAACACCTTCCACGCAGCAATTGTTTTCGTTCCAGCACACGTTCTCAGATCAGGTCACTTTCTATGCAAGTACATCTCCGTAATGTGTATAAAGCAATATGCTATTTGATATTCTTGTTGTAGAACAACAGAACATCCACGTTTAAGTGGAAATAAATATTGGTTTCAAATTTTGACACAAGGCCAGCAATTTCGGCGAAGGGGTAAGTCGATAACATCGACCCCAGTACACAAATGGTACTTATTTTATCAACTCCCATCAAAGGCGTAATACTGCCTCTGTTGCAAACATACGTCTTGTTATAGAATTATTTTAAGCTGATATTAATAAACATTGACACGTAGTTTGCTTCGGGTAATTTACCATTAAATGAGGGAAGATCTCTTCTAGGAAAAAGTAAGTTAAGCTGAAGGACATCTTATAGTTGTTAAAGTTTTCGATAGTCGTGTATACTATTTCATCCTTCTTTGAAATCGTCAGCACTACAATGACACGAGACACAAATTAAATAAGCAAGATTCAATATTCTTACGATGGTTCTTGTCTTTCCATGAGGAGGAAACAGGTAGGGCTCGGTCTCGCTCATTTCTAAATTTCAAAGAAAAAACAAATCTATCCTCGATTTTCGCATGCTTAAAGTGATCCCAATAATATATCCCGGGCAAATGAAAAAAGATAGGATAACATTGGGACACGGAACATAAACAGACATAACTAAAAGCCAAACAATATACAGTCCTATAGATTTGTCGATTCTTTTATTCTTTCTTTCCTTCTTACTCATTCTATCTCCTTCTCTTTGTCTGTCTGATATTCTCTCCCCACCTTCTCGCTCTTCCCGTATGTATATATATATATAT
>NC_068986.1:94314357-94315090 GCF_001194135.2 Octopus bimaculoides | reverse complement strand
TATATATACACACATATATATGTACATATATATATATATATATGTCTGCGTATGTATGAACGTGTGTGAATGTGTGTGTGTGTGTGTGTGTGTGTGTAGTATATGTGTCGATAAGAGTCTATGTGTATAACAAGCACATAATGATTTATAAAAAAGCTTCTTTCATGTGTGCACAGACGGGAAGGACATTACATAAGTAACATTTTGCTTTCTAATTTAATGGACGTATAACTCCAACTATTTGTACAACAACAACGACAACAACAACAACAACAACAATAACAAAAGCAACAATAACATGACAAATGTCTCTTGGATGACATCTACTAGTAGCGATACTAGTGGGAAATACTATAATCATTAATGCTTACACCAACATCAACAACAACATCGCTCGCTGAAATTGCGTTGAAAATATCAATTGGGTAACATTTGGCCCGACATGTTTTGCATTTTAAGTGATAGCTAAAGAATGAAAATGTGAATGATGCAAACACACACACGCACAGACACACACACACACACACACACACACACACACACACCACACGCACGCACACACACACACACACATTGAGACACACGTACATACACATAAAAAACATGCATATGTGTACTCTCTTGTTTTACTCTTTGATTTCTTTCAGTAATATGACTGCGGCCATGCTGGGGTACCGCCTTTTGTCGAACAAATCGACCCCAGGATTCATTCTTTGTAAGCCTAGTACTTACT
>NC_068986.1:94312372-94313629 GCF_001194135.2 Octopus bimaculoides | reverse complement strand
ATATATAGGTTCAAGATATACACAGGAAAGAAGTTCAACTCAGGCAGATTTCGATTGGTGTTTACATATACGGATTTAATAAAAGGAGTTATCTAAAACATACATTAGTGCATTCAAAATATAGAGATATGCAGTAATCCTTCGACTATCGCGGATGTTATGTTCCAAAACCATCCCGCGATACGTGAAAATCCGTGAAGTAGAAACAGTACTGTACTGCATATAATTTTAAAGTTATTTTCATGATTTGTATATAGTTATTTTATTATAAGTGCAAAACAACACCAAGGAGGAGTCGACGTAAGCTTAACTAATAAACCGCGATAGGTGAACCGCGATGTGGCAAGGGATTACTGTATATGTAAACGTGTTAAATCTAAGCCCGTGCTTCTTTGCATAAAAATAAAAAGTCAGGTGTTGCTTTGATTCTCTGGATGATAGGTTATATATATGAGATGAAATAAGTAATCAAAGCAATAACCATGTGTTTAAGAAATCGGGTTTGTAAAAACAATATTGGTTTATATTTATAATGGATGATTTTTCACTTGGTTTCTATCTTACCTTTTTCTTGCCGTCTTTTTAGGAATATGGATTTACTAGGAGAGGATTCCCAGCCTCCTCGCTCTTGCCCTTTTTAGTCACCTCTCACGCCATGTAGGGAATACGGCAACTGCATTCTTACCAATCCCCCCACCTCCAGTCGCAGGGGGTTTGCTAGTTAACCCATAGCTAGGACCCTTACAGGTGCTACCACTCAGGGCCAGAGAAGGCCTAGAAACAATAGTGGTTAAGAGGTGGTTCCATACACCTCAAACACTGACACCATTGCCCCAGGGTCCCACTACCGCATGTAGCTTGCAGTCATACCCAGGACTGGAAGTTGCGTTCTATGCCATGACACGAACATAGAACGGGTCTCGCCCCTTCGAACTGGGAAACGAATGGAATGCTTGATGAGTGTCTTGTTGTGGCTACCCATTCCTAAAAAATGGGAACAGGCCTGGGTATATATATATATAACATGTATCGTATATATGTTGTTTCAGTGTGTTAGTGATTTAAAAATTAATATCCATCGTGGATATTATGCCCTTAGTTCGCTTATAATTGTTCAATATAAACAGCCAATGGACACGAGAGAGGCCGGTTTATAGCTGAAAGACAACGCTTGCTACAAAATAGATTACATTGATTATAGTACTTGAATGATACTTATTTTATTGACCTCAAAATTATGAAAGGCAAAGTTGACCT
>NC_068986.1:94299466-94304452 GCF_001194135.2 Octopus bimaculoides | reverse complement strand
ACATGCTATACGGAAGTAGTGAAGGCGCAATTGCCCAGTGGTTAGGGAAGCGGACTCGCGGTCGGAGGATCGCGGTTTCGATTCTCAGACCGGGCGTTGTGTGTGTTTGTTGAGCGAAAACACCTAAAGCTCCACGAGGCTCCGGCAGGGGGTGGTGGCGACCCCTGTTGTACTCTTTCGCCCCAACTTTCTCTCACTCTTTCTTCCTGTTTCTTGAGTAAAAAGCTGCGATAGACTGTCGTCCCGTCCAGCTAGGGGGGAACACATACTCCATGGAAACCGGGAAACCGGGCCTATGCTCCACAAGGGGCTAACGGGATTTCCTATACGGAGGTAACTGTATACTATATAAATCAAATTTACTGAAAACAAAAGACGTGAACGGATTAACGCTTTAAAAGATGTATAGGGATTAACGGTTTAACATGATGAAACTATGCTTTATGTATATAACTTAGATAACTTAGGTTGGTTTCGGCCACTGTCAGCCCAGGCCATGACTAACTCAGTAGCACCACCTAGAAAAGTCTTTTAATTAATTATTTCGGGACACCATGAACTATTCAGTCAGAGAGTTGTTGGCTGAGACGTATCTAGGTGTAGGTGGTTTATCTGGTATTTCTTAGAGGAATTTGTCCAGGTACCGTCTGAAAGTTGCGGGGTTTTTTTCTACTTTAATTTCTTTCGGGATAACATTGAAAAGAGCAGAACCATTTGCAGTGAAGAAATTGTCTCAATATTCTTGTGTGATGTGATCTCGACCTTTGTAGGGGACGCATTGCACTCGGGTCTAGTCTTGGGTGAATTGTAAACATAATACTATATAAAAGATCAGAGGTCCTTCATATGGCCGGTTTCCCAGGTTCAGTGCAGTATATATTACTCAGGCCCCTGGATGGGACGCCAGTCTGTCACAAGACTACTTATTTTTGCCAGCCGAGTGCGCTGGAGCAACGTTAAATACTGTTTTACTTAAGAACATAAAGCACTGCCCTATCCAGGGATCGAAACCACAATTTTTCGATCATGAGTGCAACACTAACCACTAAGCCACGCGTCTCCAATGTAAACTACATACTAACCTGCTTATATACATTTTATGCTGACATGGTTATACACTATATCAATATCTAAATACACTATATATTAACCTGGTTATATAACACTGTACTAACCTCATTATATATCATATAGACATCTAGTTATACGCCATTTACTGACCTAATTTACTACACCAGATGTTGACATAGAAATACGCTGATTACATATTACATAGTTAGTTATACACAATATGCTGGCCAAGTTATGCAGCATATAGATATACATTAAATACATTATAGATATACATAGATATACATTAAATACTGACCTAGAATATAGTGTTATAGTAAACTAGTTATCCACTCATTCTGACCTCGTTAGATAGTACATTTGACCAAATTACACATAAGTTATTATTGTCTAAATTATACAGTGTATACTGACACAGGTGTGCAGGATGTATTGTATATCCTGTTCTAGTTAATATAGTATATACTGAGTTAGCTATACAAAATATATTATCTTGACTACGCGTTATTTATTGACCAAGTTCTACAAGACTTACTGACAGGCGTGGTTGACAAGTCCAATCTGTGAGTGGAACAGCAAAAATGTACAAGACTTTTCTCAAGTTCTAAATGTGAATTTGTCTGTGTTAACTACATCCCAAAGATGGAACCTTGTATCTTTGGTGGAAACCGGCTCCCTCTTCAGTGGAAGAATTATAATAATTAAAAAAATAGATATACATACATACGTACATGCATATATACATAGATACACATATAGATGCATTTATATATTTATAATCTTTTATCTTTTACTTGTTTCATTCATCAGACAGCGGCCATGCTAGGCACCGCTTTGGAGAATTACGGGGACGTAAACACCCCGACACCGGTTGGGTTGTTAAGCAGTGATGGAAGACAAGCAGTTACAATGTCTCACACACGCGCACGCGCGCGCGCACACACACACACACACACACACACACATATGTCGGGTTTCTTTCAATTTCCATCTATCAAATTCAATTCACTCACAAGATTTTGGTCGGCCTATTATATATTTGAAAAAACTTCCCCAAGGTACCAGCTTTGGGATTGAACCCAGAACCATGCGGTTGAGATTCTCTCGTCGTTAAACGACAGACGAGGATTTCGCAATTTCTTGCTGAACGACACACAGATGACTTGTTTATCGTGAATGAATGTTTGCGCTTACATGAGCTTACTCGTTCCATTAAATAGTCCTGAACAGGTGCACAAGTGTGTTGCACGTCAAATGTCGACATGAATGCAGAACGATGTGAAATGAAGTCTTTCTTTCAAGAACACAAGACGCCAGCTTCGTCCGGGTATTGACAATCATGCATCCATCCATCCATCCATCCATCCATCCATCCATCCATCCATCCATCTATCCATACATAATGGCCGTCCACTTGTGACCGAGGAAGACCATTGCCGACCTTCAGGAACATTGTGCGCTCTAGGACTAACTTATATTTTGCATTTGCGGCTCCGTTGGTGGCTAATGAGCCCTGCTCTTGACAAGCATACACAACTGCAAACATTGCAGACCAAGCTTTCCCCATTCACTATACGAGCTGTGCACTTTCGCGCAGCTCGCTTAAGTTCTTCATGCTGGATACGTGCTCTCTCAAAAGTGTCGATCCCCTCCTTAACCTGCTTCCTCCATCTGTGGCGATGACAAGCATTGTTCTCCCAGTCAGTGTCCTGCATATCACAGGCCTTTAATGAGGACTTGACACAGTCCTTAAAGCGCAGCCTTGGTTTCTGTCGGAGTCTCCTTCCATTCACAAGTTCTCCATATATACATACACTTTCACACACTTTAGAGCATGTGTTCGTACTTTTTTCGCGTGAGTTTTTTTTTAGAAAACATTTTGAGGGGGACTGAAATTTGAATATAGGTGAGATATTCCCTGTGCATATGCCGTCCGCTCCCTGAGATGTCGGAAGCTTTTTTCTTGTTGTTGCATAATCAATGGGCCATAAAAGTAGCGGCGGTACTTTTGATGGTTGTAGCGGTGGCGTCGACGACCGTGGCGATAGACATAGCAGTGGCAGTGGTGGATGATGATGGCTGCATTTGCGGAGGTCGGGATCACGACGACAACGACGACGTTAATGATGCTGCTGCTGCTACTGTTGCTACTGCTATTACTGATGATGATGATGATGATGATGATAATGATTATGATGATGATGATGAAGGGATTCTGTACCGAGTTTGGCATTGTCTCAAAGGTACAGATTCTTTGTACAGTTTGCAGTATAAACGCAGCGAGGTGACACACGAGCTCGCTTGTGTGATTGTCCGAAGTGATGGCCAATACGTGGCAGTGTTGTAGGTGGGGCTGTTTGTTCATTAGCATTACTCCTACCGGCAGAGAGAAGCAGTGAGGGGACAATGGCAGGCAGTGCTGAGTCTGGTTGACCGTTATAATAGTGAGTAGTTTAGTGATGTAGGAGACGGCGATCGCAGCAAGGTCAACAACTTTGGTGGTGTTGTGGGGATGTTATTTAACCGCAGGTCAATCCTCATTGAACAGACCTGTAATCAAAAAGTATTCCAACCGTGACTACCATGCCTTTTTGAGACATGCTAGACCATCATTATCTAATGCGTCCTTTCCATATTTAAGACGGTGGTGTGACTCGAGGGCGTATTTTGCTGCTCTTTCTAACAGGATGCGTCACCATGTGGAGGCTATTCCGTGATTATGAGATGAGGGGAGTAGTGGTGTCGGTAGGGGAGATCATGGTGTAAGTGGTGCTGAGGGTAATAGAGACGGTGGTGGAGACAGTAAGGTGGTCGTGTTGATGTGGAGGGTGTTGGTAGTGGTGATGTATGCTGTAACCGTAAATGGTATAGCGATGGTAAAGTTAGTAGTGAAGGTGGCGTTGATGGCGGTGGTAACGGTGATGGTAGGACGATGGTTGCTCTGAGGGCATTGGCGATGGTGGGAGGGATGATGGCGGTAATAATTGTGGTGGTGATGGTGTTGGTGGTGGTAGCAGTGATACTATGGTGGCAGTGTTGGTATTGGTGGTGGTGGTGGTGGTAGTGGTGGTGGTGGCAGTGATGGTAATGGTGGTGGCGATGGTGTTGGTGGAGACGATAGTAGTGATGGTTGTGGTGGTGTTGGGGTCGGTGATGGTGATGCTGACAGCGATGGCGTTGATGGTGGCGATGGTGCTGGTGGTAATGTTGGTGGTGGTGATGTTGATGGTGATGGTGGTGGTGGTGTTGGTGTTGGTAGGGATGGTTGAGGTGATGTTGGTTGAGGTAATAGTGTTGGTGGTGGTGAAGGTGATAGTGGTGGTGACTATTGTGATCGTAAAGTTAATTGTGGGGCTGTTGCTGTTGTTGTTGTTGTTGTTGTTGAATGGTAGTGGTAGTTTTGGCGATTGTGCTGGAGGTGATGAATGTGGTGGTAACTGTAATAATGGTAGCAATCATAATGGTGCTGTTGATAGGGTGCTGATGATGGGAATGGGATGAAGGTGGGTGATTGTAGAGTTCGTGTTCGCGCCGATGATTGGTAGTGATGGTATTGGTATAAGTGATGCAGATGGTGGTAGTAGTGCGAGTTGTGGTAGTAGTAGTAGTAGTAGTAGTAGTAGTAATGTTGTTGTTGCTGTTGTTGTTGTTGTTGGTGGTGGTGGTGGTGTTTAGATGATTGAAGATTGCAAAGCTATCCGTTTATAAGACAGATTTACGATGGAAATACGATGCCGTGATCGTTTAATCATGTACAGTGACATACATGAACCCTGGTCGCCATTGATGTACACTTGTACAGAGACACATGCGTATATACGTATAAGAATATGAACAAACACACACATATATGCAAATATATACACGTACACGGCCATTATATATATATATATATATATATATATATATATATAT
>NC_068986.1:94298136-94298951 GCF_001194135.2 Octopus bimaculoides | reverse complement strand
TATATATATATATATATATATATATATGTGTATATATATGCATATACATATACAGATATACATACATGCGTACACATATATATATGGAAGATAGGTGTGCATGTATTGTATTACCAAATAAAATTGCACGCCTACATATGCGAGTGTATGTGTGTAAGTATGTGTGTACATATATGTGTGTTTGTGTGTGTGTTTTGTACATGCGCGTGTATATAGCGAAGCTTACATCCTTAGAAATGTACACACATAGAACTCTATCATCATCATCATCATCAACGTCATCACCAGCAGCAGCAACAGCAGCAACATCTATCTCGCCGTCGTCTTGTCAAGCCGTCTGATATTGGCGATGCTAAAATGGGTGACCCGGTGAGTTTTCAGAGGAATATACGGTAACTGCTCCCAGGAACCTCCCCATCACTCCTATACCTGAATGTAGATTAAAGGAATATGTACACATACCTAGACACAGAGCTACCTGTACTAATGTGTGTATACATTATCTGTATGTATATGTATGTGTGTATTTGTGTATGTGTGTATATGTATGTATATGTATATATATTCACATACATATATCTGTGTACATTTCTCTATCGCCGTAAATAAATACACACATACATACGTATATGTATATATATGTATATATTTATATATGTGTGTGTGTGTGTGAGAGAGCGTGTGTTTGTGTGTGTATCTATTTACATAGATAGACATATGTACACAAACAAGTATATATATATATATATATATATATGTGTGTGTGTGTGTGTGTACATGTATATATATATATATATATATATATATAAAAACAA
>NC_068986.1:94291095-94294530 GCF_001194135.2 Octopus bimaculoides | reverse complement strand
CACCACCACCACCACCACCACCACTATCACCGCCACCGCGACCACCACCACCGCCACCATCACCAGCAGCACCAGCACCACCACCAGCATCGCCGCCGCTGCCACCACCACCACCACTACTCCCACCATCACCGCTAGTATCACCACTAAAACCACCACCTCTGTTGGCTCAGTCAACATGCTTGAAATATCAGTCAAATTCACTCCAATCACTTCTCTACGGTCACGAATAAGAAAGACTACCTTAGATAACATGTACATGCTCTAAAGACAGGATGGTCACAGTTGGAATGATCACAATATATGGTTCTAGGTAATAGGTCTGGAGCGCCAGATAGGCTTGTCTGAGCAGCACAAACTCGGGGTTAAACAACACCATCTATAATGATGATGATGATGATGATGATGATGATGATGACGACGGAATGATGATGATGATGTTGATGATGATGATGATGATGATGATGATGATGATGATGATGGTGGTGGTGGTGATGATGATGATGATGATGATGATGGTGGTGATGATGATGGTGGTGATGATGATGGTGGTAATGATGATGATGTTGATGATGATGGTGGTGATGATGATGATGATGATGATGATGATGATGGTGGTGGTGATGATGATGATGGTGGTGATGATGGTGGTGATGATGATGGTGGTGATGATGATGATGATGATGATGATGATGATGATGATAATGACCATGATCGCCATTGCCACGGTCGTCGTCGTCATCGTTGTCGGCATCATCATTATCATCATTATCATCATCATGAACAACAGCCACAACAGCAGCAAGCAAATAGCAGCGACAACAACTGCAAGAACAGCGACAATAATAACAAGAAGAAGAAAAACGATAAGGAAAACCTAAACACCGAAGGTGACAGCAATAGGAACGACAAGTACTATTACAACAACAACAACAACAACAACAACAACAACAATATCGATGACGACGACGACGACGACTATGAAACAAGCAACAACAACGACAAAACAAAATGTCCGACAAGTCAGCCTGTCACCGTTTTACAGCGATATCACGTGACCAGGCACGATAAAAGAAGCAAGTCTGCAGGGTTCGCGGGGGGGGGGAATTTAAATTTACCGTCTTGTTAAACGGGAGAGGCACCACTTGAATTTACACACACCTTCCCCCCGAATCTTCCCAACCTATACTAACCCCCTCTTTTGCACCCCCATCATCGGCGCACCATCAGGATTTACCTACCACCTCAATCAAATATCGCCGACATCTTCATTGCCTTCACTGTCATCATCATCATCATCAACATCATCATCATCATTCCGTCGTCATCATCAACATCATCATCATCATCATTATCATCACCATAATCAATTATCATCAACATCATCATCATTCCGTCGTCATCATCATCATCATCGTCATCATCAACATCATCGTCATCATCATCATCATTCCGTCGTCATCATTCCGTCGTCATCATTCCGTCGTCATCATCATCATCATCATCATCAACATCATCATCATTCCGTCGTCATCATCATCATCATCATCATCATCATCATCATCATCAATTCATCATCATTCATCATCATCATCATCGTCGTCACCGTTGTCGTTGTCAAAGTCGTTTGTAATCCTCTGATGGCTAAGCTTGAATTCTTAGGCTTTTTTCAAGGGTTGATAGTCTGAAAAATAGAGGAAAAAAAAGACCGTCTGTTCGAAGAATAGGGTATGTAATAGAGAAATAATGATATTAATAATTCCTTCAGTTATAGGCACACGCCCTGAGATTTGGTAGGGGAGTAGCTTATGCGACTATATCCACCCCGTTGCTCAAATGGTACTTATTTTATCGGCCTCGAAAGGACGAAAAGCAACGCCGACTTCGGCAGACTTTGAAGTCAGAACATGAAGACAGACAAAGAACATCTGAGCATTTAGTCACGGGTGCTTACGATTTTTCCGGCACACCACCTTAGAGATAATCCTTTCTACTATCAGCACAAGGGCTGGCATTTTAGGGGACGGGGCAGTGGATTACATTGACACCACTACTCAACTGGTACGTATTTCATCCATTCCGATTAGATGAAAAACAAAGTCGACCGAAGTGGAATTTTGATTCTGAACGCAAAGACGGACGAAATGAAGCCAAGTATTTTGTCCGGCGCGCTAGAATTCTTCCACTAGTAGTAGAACAATAAGCATCTTTACCATAGAACCGGATCAAGTCAGGCTTTGTGAGTGAAGTTGTGTAGATGAAAAGTGGGCTTTTCCTGTAATTTTAACGTTCAACATTGTCATACTGATCCTATACAAGAATTAAGTTAAGTTTACAGGTATCTGAGGATGTGTCTGATCGCTTGTGATGTCTCTCATGTGAGCTGCTGGTAACAGAATCCAGTACAACCTATCGCATGGTCGAATCATTGCCGACTAAACCGGCACCACCTCTAGGATTGCTTGGTGAGGAGGGTTGCTAGAAAACCTAGCAGGATTAAAAACAAGTCCTGTCAAAAGGACGGAAAAAAAGGCAGCTGAACCTAGTGTAAGCTCAACAAAGGCCAGCCCTCAGAAACTCCGGGTTGGTATTCGGCGTGCTGGAAGAGCACTGGAGGTGAGGTACCCCTTAGCTTTTGTTAAAGCATGTCTCTGGAACCCGCTGTAAACCCAGGCTACTACTGTTCCGACAATCGGTGGTGACTTGGTCTGCGAATTCTCTACAACGGTCGACAGTTGACGGCAAGATGATCTGTTACGGATCACGCTATTCCAAAATGTGTATGCATGTGACAGGGGACCACAGGTGAAATTGTATTCCCACTGAAACTCCGAGCATGATCAGAGTCGATTTAACCCCCGCCCCCGGGTGAATGCCAGCACAAGAACTACTAAGTAGTTGTATCTGCGGAATACTCAGCCACTTCACAATCTAATTTACTGAGCAAGTTCTTTAGTTGAAGGAACAGCCTAGAACTCATTACGTAGGAAATGACTGGACAAATCCGTCCTCTCATGAAAGCAATGGATTTAGAATATCGAATGAATACAGAATATTAAATGCGCATCATAATCATCAACTTCTTTATTGTCGACGTCGTCGTCATCATCATCATTTCCATCAGCACCGTTTTGGAAAGAAAGTTTCTTTCAGATACGGCGATTGTATCAAGAATTCTTTACAAAAGAAATTTATAAATATCTATATATTTAAAAATGTATATAAAATATTGTGTGTGTGTGTGTGTGTGTGTGTGTGGAGGCGCAATGGCCTAGTGGTTAGGGCAGCGGGTTCACGGTCGGAGAATCGCGGTTTCATTTCCCAGACCGGGCGTTGTGTGTGTTTATTGAGCGAAAACACCTAAAGCTCCACGAGGCTCCGGCAGTGGGTGTGGAGACTCCTGTTGTACTCTTTCGCCCCAACTTTCTCTCACTC
>NC_068986.1:94285577-94289019 GCF_001194135.2 Octopus bimaculoides | reverse complement strand
TATATATATATATATATATATATATATATATATATATATATATCATATGATTATTTTAGTGTGTAAAGTGATATGTGCGTATGTGTGTGTGTGTGTTAGTGTATGTGTGTACATATACACACACATACAAGGACAGAGAGCGCAGAGAAGAAAGAGAAGGGGAGAGAGAAAGAAACGTAAGATCTAGAGATTTACTTATTCTTGTCTTTACAAATGTTCTGTATGCCTGTACGCACATGTATTTCATATATACATACATGCATACACACATACCACACATCCATACATACATACGTATGTAAGTATATACATATACATATACATATATATGCACATATATATATATCTGTGTGTGTATATATATATTAGTATATATATAAGTATATATATAAGTATATATATAAGTATATATATAAGTATATATAGATATATATATATATATATATATATACTATATAGGTGTATTACACATGTATTTATATTACTGTCAATGTATGTATGCAGGCCGAGTATATATGAATCTATTTATGTACGTATGTATGTATATATGTATATTTTTGACTACATACATTCATGTTTGTGTCTTTCATACGCTGTTTTGGATAATTTATCTGCCGCTAGAAAACTTACATCATAGACTTCCTTATATGGTAACAGAAAATCTTAAAACAATGTGTCGTAAATGTGTATAACGGAGTGTGTATTGCTTCCTTTGAAGTTGATGCGTTTCTTGTATGTATGTATGTATGCATGTATCTGATTTTTCAGTTTTATTTCAAGATTTCTTGTCAACAGAGATAGAGCCGGTTTCTAACCCAGATTCTAGGCCCCTTCATTGGAATTTCGACATCAACACCAGGGTAGTTTTCTTGGTATGTATGTATATGTGCAGATTTGTATGCTTTACTTTATGTATGTATTCTCATGCATATAGTTGCATGTCTTTACACGCACATATATACTCAAATGATTAACTTCTGGAAAGTCTTACAGAGTTTTACAGTTCCAGTGATGGATTGGATCTGTAGCCTTCGAATTAGTTTTCTCCTTTCTGGTTTTGAGAAGCCTAATTTCTCAAGATTAAGAGAAATTAAGTATTTAGCCACTGTGCTACATATCCCAGGGCCTCAATAATTACAGGTATAAACCTGAACTTGTAATCTGGATAGAGTAACTACAGATATCTCAATAGTTCAGGGTAGGTGTTTTCCTTTTCACTGATCTTCAGTTTTATGTTAACATCCGCTGGGCAGCTGTACACAGTTTCTCTTGTCAGTCTCAAATCATCATATCATTTCTGTTGTGCTTACATTTTATTGAGATCTTCACTGGGACATTCCACCCGTACTCCTTTTATTATGAGTGACTATAACTTCTACCATACTATGCCCCCGGTAATTCCCGGGAAAGCGGGGCTTATCCCTTGGTTCTGTTCTCATAGTTGTTTCGCTAATCCAATAACAACAATACAATGTATGTAGCCTTTAAAACGATTTTGTGCCTTTACAGAGAATACCGAACTGTCTTACACAGGATCTTGTTTTTAGGAATTCCCAATAAGTTATGAATACCCAAATTGTGAAGTCAGTTATGTAATAACATGAAATTAGTTACCCGATAGTAAGAATTCAAATAAAGTAGCCCCGAAAAGAGCTTTAATTGTGTTCCCAGAGAGTATAGGACATAGGAGGAAATACTAATAAGGTATGTATACTAAAATCGTGAAGCATGTTACGTAATAACAGGCTAATCAGAGATGAGATAATAACAATTCAAAGTAAATAACTCTGAAAAGGGCTTTTGTGCGTTCCCAGAGAATATTAACCTTGGGGTAGCTAGTGTTGGTATATTCGTAAATAAGTCACTAACCGAAATAAGTTGATCTATTCTTTAGATCAAAAGCTAAGGAGTTGTATTGGATAAATTGCGAAAATAACAGTTCAAATACTAAGAAATAAGCATACTCAATTTGATTTATACCAAATGATTTAGGAAAATGAATGGGTTATTTCTTTTGGCTATATATAAGGATCACTTCCAGGGGCGAATGAGTTATTTTCCTTGGTTTTTAAAATAAAATCTATTAGATATAGATAAGGATTCTTTTCAGGGGCCCTATTATCGACTTTTTTCGACAATCTGAGTATGCCATGAGGTTTCCAGACATGAGTTCTACTCACGTATCAAGTGCCATCGAAATCGATAAAACGATGTAGGAAGAATTAGATAACAACTCCCACAAACACACCTACAGAAGAATTTCCCACATGTTTGCATGTATGTGTAGGTTGAGAAGTATACACAAAAAAAAATGCATCAACTACAACTTCAGCAATACATATCTCCGTTTATGCACATTTACGACAGTGTAGGTTGAGTGTTGTGAAGGCGCATGGTTCAGTGGTTTGAGTGTCGGGCTCACTATCATGAGCTAGTGAGTTCGATTACCGGAACTGGCTGCGTGTTGTGTTCTTGACCAAGGCACTTTATTTCTCATTGTTCCAGTTCATTTAGCTATAGAAATGAGTTGCGACATCACTGGTGCTAAGCTGTATTGAACTCCGCTTGCCCTTGGATAACATCGGTAGCATGGAGAGGGGAGGCTGGTATACATGGGTGACTGTTGGTCTTCTAGAAACAACTTTGTACGAACTTGTATCTCGGCGGAATTTGAACTGAGAACGTAAAAACAGATAAAATACCGCTAAGCATTACGCCCGGCGTGCTAACGTTTCTGCCAGCTCGCCGATACGTTTCTGCCAGCTCGCCAATATGTTTCTGCCAGCTCGCCAATATCGTACTTACAATATACTAGTATCGATACGGGATAGTATAGGGCAGGGCAGAGAGTACGAACGTTTTTGAAATGGTGATTACTTAGTCTCAGGTGGAAGGACATATGTTCGATAGGTACCATTCGGTCTTTGGTGTTTTAGCATTTCTTTTTCTTTTCAGGTGAAGATATAGTACTGTGGACGATAGAGCATCGCGTGTGGTTACCTACGACAGTTACACACTCCTGGAAACACAGTAACTCCCCTATCAAGGATGCAGTCATACATAGGACAAGTATATATACATATACATATACATGCAAGGGTGTGCGGAAATGTTCCTCGTTTTTAAGGTTTCGTGATAGGCCGGATTGCAGGCCCTACCTTTCGAGATCTTTAACAGGTCTTAGCAAAACTGAAGAACCACTGCAATAGGTATATGAATCTGAGAGAGGAAGAAGTCGAATAAAATCATAATTCACAGGACATCCTGTATTTTCTTTTACACACAACCACGAACTTTTCTGCACACCCTCCTACATATATACATACATTCACTCATACATATGTGTGTATGTGTATATGCGTGTGTGCATGTATGTATCTGTATATACATCAATGTACAAATCTCTGTATTTATATATGTTTATATATATATATATATATAT
>NC_068986.1:94284376-94285417 GCF_001194135.2 Octopus bimaculoides | reverse complement strand
TATATATATATATATATATATATATCAATGTATATTAGCGGAGAGAGAATTTGAACTCCGTATCATCATATTTATCAGTGTCCATCACTCATACTTCCACACAAACATAACCCAACTACATACATAAACTAAAACACATGCACATCCATGCCTGTATGTGTATGTATGTGTACATAAATACACACATATAAATATTTATATATTGCATCTATGTATAAAGAAACTATACATTTAATATTCAATGTACATGCTTACATACGCTTATGTATTCACATATATGCTGGCATGCACAAACGCACACATAAATCATTCATATATATATATATATATATATATATATGCGTGTTTGTGATCATACACATGCACATCACACACACACATATGTATATACGTACACATCACATACACATATATGTATATACATGCACATCACACACACACACACACACACACACACATGTATATGCGTATATATATATATATAAATATTTATATAATGCATCTGCGTATATATAGAAACAAATTCATTTAAAATTCAATATGCCTTTTTAAATATACACGTGCATATATATACGCCGAGATACTGAAACACTCATACACATGTTACTACGTGTGTGTGTGTCTATGAGTATGTGTGCGTGTGTGTGTGTGTTCGCGCGCGCGTGTTTTAGATATTGCTATCGCGATGTTAAGCAAACATTTGATGACCTTTACAAAACTTACAGTGACAGATATTGTATTAAAGATTAGAACAGCGTAGTTGCACCGCCTTGTCATGACTATATACATACATATACACATACATGCTTATCTATCTATCTATCTATCTATCTATCTATCTATCTATCTATCTATCTATCTACGCAAGTGTATGTGTAGGTATTGCTGAGTGTGTAGTCGTTTGCGTTCGAGAACAGAGCTGAAATGAAAGCTGTTACCAGTGTTGATCGTGGGACGGGCGGAGGTGCATCTTGGGTAGGTGTTGAGGTGTGGGTGATGAGTGGTAGTAAGAGTGATGGCGGTGGTGGGTCGAGGGTAGCT
>NC_068986.1:94280909-94282150 GCF_001194135.2 Octopus bimaculoides | reverse complement strand
GGGGTCGATAAATTAAGTACCAGTTACACACTGGGGTCGATATAATCGACTTAATCCGTTTGTCTGTCCTTGTTTGTCCCCTCTGTGTGTAGCCCCTTGTGGGCAGTAAAGAAATAGGTATTTCGTCCGTCCTTAGGCTCTTCATTAAAATCCCGCTGAGGTCAACTTCACCTTTCATCCTTCATGGGTCGATACAAAGAAATATCATTTAAGTACTGCGATCGATTTAATCCACTTAGCCCCTCCGCCAAATCCGCTGAGTGCCGCTTTCTTTATCGTTGTTTCTCCGTTGTCATCATCCGTTCAATTCAAGCTTCCTCTGTAACGTTTCTGTTTCCGCTCTTTCATGTATTAGGTCAAATTCTCCCGAATTTTAAAAATCAATTTAGCTATTTGAAAAATACTAACTTGATAACTAATCACTCATATGTATGCACGCACACACACACACACACACGCACACACGCACACACACACACACACTCATCCATATATGTGTATGCTTGTGTCTGAATGATTGTATGTGCATGGATGTGTGCGTGCGTATCTATCTATCTATCTGTCTATCTATCTATCTATATATGTATGTATGTATGTATGTATGTATGTATGTATGTATGTATGTACGTGTGTATGTATACACACAAGTACACACACACACAAACGTGCATGTGTATGTGTGTACTGGTCTGTGTTATGTAAACACCAAATTTATATAAAACCTGCAGACAATACCAAATGCATTGAAGCCGTCATCGATTAGTCAACGAAAGGTTAAACGTTGGCTATTTGTTATTATTACGACAGCATGACAAGGGTCTGTCACCCTTTTCTCTCCGATAAATCAAGAAAACATTTTGCCATATTGTGTGTTGTGCATAGTGTACCGTGTAGATTTACCAAGATGAATGCCATTTTGTGGCTTACGTGCTGCCATTTTAGAATAACGATAATGTATTTGTTTCTTTTCTTTTCTTCGTTAATTTTAATTTGAACTGGCAGAATCGTTAGCACACCGGACGAAATGCTGAGTTCAAGTTCCGCCGAGATCGACTTTGCTTTTTATCCTTTTGGTGTCAATAAATTAAATACCAGTGTTTCACTGGGGTAGATGTAATCGACAAGTCCCCTTCCACCAAACTTTCAGGCCTTCTTGTGTCTACAGTAGAAAGGATTATTATTTTTTTTAAGGCAACGATCTGGTGAAACGCTTAGCTGTAACTCGCCTGTCGCTACAATCT
>NC_068986.1:94270500-94274482 GCF_001194135.2 Octopus bimaculoides | reverse complement strand
CCAAATCCACTCACAAGGCTTAAGTCAGCTCCAGGCTATAATAGAAGGCACTTGCCGGAGGTGCCACGCAGTTGGACCGAACCCAGACCAATGTAGTTGGGAAGCAAAATTCTTACCACACAACCACAGACTCACTTACATACACACACACTCCCGTACACATGCAGATACACACACGCACACACACACTCAGACTGACACACACACATATGTATATAGATATATACCTATGTATGTATGGACGTACATACCTAAGTATGCATGTATGTATATAGGTATGTATGTGTGTGCATATTTCTGTCTATTTAGCCTTCCAAATGTTGTTATACCATAAAACATGTTAAGAATAACTTAACATATGCATGAAAGATCTGAAAGGTTTATCTTTACCTATCAAAATAATCAGCTATATGCCTAATATGAAGATATGAAGAATACTATTCTGATTATAATAAGGCGGTGAGCTGGCAGAAACGTTAGCTCGCCAAGCAAAATACTTAGCGGTATTTCGTCTGTCTTTATGTTCTGAGTTCAAATTCCGCCGAGGTCGACTTTGCTTTTCACTCTTTCGGGGTCGATAAATTAAGTACCAGTTACGCACTGGGATCGATGTAATCGACTTAATCCCTTTGTCTGTCCTTGTTTGTCCACTCTATGTTTAGCCCCTTGTGGGCAATAAAGAAATAGGAAACGTTAGCACGCCGGGCGAAATGCTTAGTGGTATTTCGTCTGTCTTTACATTCTGAGCTCAAATTTCACCGAGGTCGACTTTACCTTTCATCCTTTAGTGATCGATAAATTTAGTACCAGTTGCGTGCTGGGTCAGTTTTATCGACTGGCCCCTTCCCCTAAAATTTCGGGCCTTGTGCCTAGAGTAGAAAAGAATATTCTGATTATAACTAAATATATTAGCAATTAAAGATATGAATGAAGGGAAATACTCTTGCAAATCATTTCAGCAAGATCATGGCGGTCAATGATGATTTGGAAAGTGTGATCGTTTTCTCGGGAAGAGTCAAGGATCTGAAATGAATACGTAAGGATACTATGAACCCCAACCCACTACCGAAATAAAAAATTGAAGGTGCATGGCTCAGTAGTTAGGGCATCGGGTTTACAATCGTGAGATTGAGAGTTCAATGTCCCGGACCAGTATGTGCGTTGTGTTCTTGAGCAAGACACTTTATTTCACGTTGCTCCAATTCACTCAGCTGCAGAAATTAGTTGTGACGTCATTGACGCCAAGCTGTATCGGCCTTTCCGTTGGATAACATCAGTGGCGTGAGAAGGGGAGGCTGTTACGCATGGGCAACTACTGGTCGTCCACAAACAACCTTTCTCGGACTTGTGCATTGGAAGGCATTTTCAAGGTGCAATCCCATGATCATTCATGACGGAAGGGGGACTTTGCCCTGTACCCTTTTATTATGCACGCTGCTGCCAATTTTATAGTCAGGTCAGAAATCTCATCATGGACTGATGTGACCTGCTACTGGTACCATGTAAACCAGTACTCCTTGTTTCATGGTCAGGTGATCGGCGACTAAACCAACTCTCCCGCTTGAGTAGATTGCCAGTTTTCTGAGGAAGGTATCTGGACACCCTACAGAACTAACAGCATGGCATATGAAGGACAGATGAAGTCCTTGTAGGCCAACGGGGAATGACAAACTATCCCAATATCCTGGCAAAGAAAAGACTATGGGAAAGTAAAAACGAAATAACGCTACGCTTTCATCCGATGGGAAAAATCACGCTTGATCCAAAGGGAGGACTTGCGCTTAATCCAGAAAACTTTCATGGTGGTGTTACCAATGCACTGCAAAAAAAGCCTACGATACATGACAACAACGGCAATGCCACTTTACGTGTGTGGACTGTAACGGGCGACCCTTGGTAAGGATGACACCAAAATGGCTGTCGATAAAGTATTTGTATATTCCTAATGTATCTCATGAAAGAACAAATCAGCATAGATTTAATGTCACCCCGAAACGATTTTACTTCAAATTCGAGTATCTTCTTGACTGAATATTTATTTTAAGCACAGAAAAACCAATTATATGTAATATTATTTTGACTGTGTGTTTTGAGGTTTTAATGTGAAGGTATAATTTTAATTTTTGTTGTAGATTATGTCACTGCGGCTGCCATTGAATTCAGTGCTGTATATATATATGAATTAGGATTCCCGTGTAACACGAGGGAAAATAATACTATTGTTCTGTGTGGCTTGGGACGAGAAGAGGACCATGGTGGAAGGGTGATGTCATGAGTTATTACTTTTAGTAACGGATTATAGGTACATCATCGAAGAGTCTTAAGACGAGAACATACACCAACGCCAACACAATACGGAGCAAGTTCAGAGAAAATACGAAACAAAGATCTTCATTCAGTTCATCAAAAATCAGAATTGATTTCAAGAGAAAAGGTAAAAAAAAAAAGAATTATGACAATACAAACATGGCTCAGAATAACTAGCAAGGAATTTATTGATATATGTATATGGTGGTTGTCTACTCCTTAAACAGAGTTTGACCACCTCCTGCACCTACACCTTAGCCCTTTCATGGCGTCTGATGTGGCTTTTTAAACCAGACAGTGTTTTGAAAAAACACCCACACAGATTGCACCTCTGATTTGCACTACCAATACCTGCAAGTAAGTTCTGCTCATTGTGGATCCTAACATGTCTTTTAAGACCCCCATTGGATTTGCAAACCCTCTGGCACACACCATATATACATACATACATACAGGATGCGTAAGATATTTGAGGACAGATTCATGTTTATAAAAAACAGATATGTAATAACAGATAATAACTTTATTTATCAAAAAATACGATGAGGATAAAAATAAACCTTCCTTTCTATAATGTTATTCAATAAAGTTACCTTCAGCATCAACAACTGTTTCTATATGAGATCTAAATCATCTCCATGCTCGAATCAAGTGGTCCTGGTTCATTTTGGATGTTACTCTGACTATGGCAGCTTTCAAAGAATCTCTGGTGTTATGGACGTGTTCATTGATCTCTCTCTCTCTCTCAACAACGCTCCACATGTAATAGTCCAATGGATTGAGATCCGGGGAATTAGGAGGCCAGATGTTAGGGGTTATGTGATCATGAAAATTTTCAGCCATCCATTCCTGTGTTAATGGAGCCAGTTGTGATAGTGCAGAGCCTTACTGAAACACACATGGCCTTCCTTTGTATACACTGTCTATCCAGGCCTTAACAATTATTTCCAGGACCTCAATGTAGGTGGTAGAGTTAACTCTAAGGCCTTGTGGAAAGAAGTAAGAAGGCTGCACATGTCCTTCATTGCTGACAATCCCTAAAACAAAGACAGTTGCTGGAAATTTTGTATGCATAACACTTGGAACTTCAGAAGTGTCCGCACATAACCATCTGTCATTTCTTCTGTTAACTTTTTGATCTTCGTCGAAATTTTTCTCATTTGATAAAAACCAACTCAAATCTTCTGCTGGATTTTTCAGTTTGTTTAAGAGATTTTTAGATCTGATGTTGTAATTTTCTTTTGCTTTTTCTGACATATTGATCTTTCCTCATCATATAAGACTTATATCTGATGTCTTCGTGGACAACATATCTGACTGTTCCTTCTGACACATATAGATCTTTTGCAGTTAACCTCATGGACTTTCTGGGATTGTAATCAATAGTCTGTTGAACTTGTATAAATTCAAGTGTCCCAATGATTTAAGAGCGTTTATAATGCTTTTTATGCTTGGATACTGGTAATACATTTCCATCTTCAGTCTCTAGCACCTTACAAACTTTGTAGACGAAAGATCTGGCAACTTTTAAAAATTGAGATATTTCTAAATCGCTCTGCTCAGCCTTTATAGCCACAATAACAGCATGCCTCTTCATTTCTTGAGTAAGCTGAGGGTCTGCCATTATCATTTTCTGAAGCAAAGATTATACAGAGTTATTAAAAATGCAGCAATG
>NC_068986.1:94267616-94269046 GCF_001194135.2 Octopus bimaculoides | reverse complement strand
ATATATATATATATATAAGCGTATGTCTTTTCAGTAAGTACATATTGTATAGGTCGCTTTTGCAGAACCACTAAGTAACGGGGACATAAACACAACAACACCGGTTGTTAAGCAATGGTACTGGGGGACCGAATTCGGACAGAATGATACATCCACGTATATATTTTTAAAATTCTTTCATGTTTCAGCCTAAGGCCTTGGGCCCACTCATAAGGTTTTGGTTGGCTCGAGGTTATAATGGAAAACACTTGGCCAAGACTCCACGCATGTGCTTGGGGAGAGAACTTCTTACTACATAGCTATGCCTGCATATAAGTAGTTTCTCCGTTCACATTCTAAAGACCTATGCTAGAGGGGAACTAATTGGGCTTCTTAAACAATATTTTCAGCTAACTTACGGCGGTGAGCTGGCACAATTGTTCGCACACCAAGCAAAACGTCTAGCGGTATTTCGTCCGTCTTTACGTTCTGAGTTCAAATTCTACCGAGGTCGACTTTGTCTTTCATCCTTTAAGAGTCGATGAAATAAGTGCGAGTTGAGCACTGGGGTCGATGTTATCGACTTACCCTCTCTCGAGAGAGCCTTGTGCTAAAATGTAAACATAATTAACGGTTAGGATTTGTTAAAGAGAATTGCTCATATTTGACCGTTAAGTGCATGGATGAACTTATATATAACCATGAATATCTCTAATAAAATTCGTTTTCATCGGGACTTTGTCTTGCCTAACGGCTTATTCAACCGCACCATATATATATATATGCTTTCGGTGCGAATGGATCTTTATACAGCACCGTTTTTACAATCCTGTAAATAATAATAGTAGTATTTTTATATAAATAAGCTTAAAGCGAACACCGTACAATAAAGGGGCATATAAGCCCTCGACAGAAAGAAAAGAAGGCTTTCCTATCCGCGTGGGGAGTCGAACACAAATCCCTTTGTTAACGCGACTAAGTGCGTTACCTTTACACCAGCGAATCAGCCTCTCTTGTCTTGTCAAATTTAAGAACCATAATAGTTCATGTTTGTTTTTTTTCTATATGTAAACAAGCTTTCCATATGCTTTCGGTGCGAATGGTTCTTTCTACGGCGCCGTAATAATAATGGTATTTTTATATAAGCCTAAAGCTTATGGCGATCACCGTGCAATGGCTAAAGAAAAGGGGCATATAAGCCCTCGACATTTATATATAATATATATATATATATATATATATATATATAGGCGTAGGAGTGGCTGTGTGGTAAGTAGCTAGCTTACCAACCACATGGTCCCGGGTTCAGTCCCACTGCGCGGCATCTTGGGCAAGTGTCTTCTACTATAGTCTCGGGCCGACCAAAGCCTAGTGAGTGGATTTGGTAGACGGAAACTGAAAGAAGCCCGTCGTATATATGTATATATATATATTTATGTATGTGTGTGTGT
>NC_068986.1:94265062-94266552 GCF_001194135.2 Octopus bimaculoides | reverse complement strand
ATATATATATATATATGATAATATGCATGTTTGTATCCACGTGCATATACACATATATTTTCTGCATACAAATATCTATCTATCTATCTATCTATCTATCTATCTATCTATCTATCTATCTATCTATCTGTGAATGTGTGTGTTGTGTGTGTTTAGATGTGCGTCATTTTAAGTGTTTATCTATAAGCATTTAAAACAGTTTCGTCTTTATTATACTTAATCTTCTGTTTGAGGAAGATGATCTGTGGAATATTACGCAATAAGAAATCTGTGGAATATTACGCAATAAAAAATACTTAAAAGAAGAAAATGGCAGCGGTGGGGACGCTGAGATCATCCTGAACAAAGACAACAGCAGAAGCAGCAACAACAACAATAATGACGACGACGACGATGATGATGATGATGATGATGATGATGATGATGATGATGATGATGATGATGATGTCGACGACAACAATTGCCACAAGAACAACAACGTCGACACGATGATGATAGTAGTAGCAGTAGCATTAACAGCAGCAACGACAGCCACCACTAAGACTATGATGGTGACAACGGTAACTGGAACAACGTGGACGGTGATGATGATGACAGTAGCAGCAGCAGCAGCAGCAGCAAGACTATGACTATGATGACAACAATAGCAACAAAAACATTAACGTCAACATCAGCAAATATGACTACTACTACTACCAAACCTAGCACTGCCAAACCTTGGATTTCTGGAAGTTATCCATGGCATTACCGGGCCCTAAATTCTTTCGGAGCAGACTAGTTAGTTCATCCTCATCGATACCTAAAGCTTCCTCGAGATTTGTATATATTTCTGACGCAGACCCTCCATCAGCTCCATTGCCCACCTAGTAGAAGGCAGCGAGCGTCGACATTTCAACTGCCAGGTCCCCAATCTTGGTCTTTTGCTTTCTTTCTCAGGACTGCAGCTCGGTCAAATAGACGAGCTGTGGAAAATCATGTCTTACAACTGGAAATCACATCTGCTCGCTGTCCAGGAAAAATTTGTAAATGACGACATCGGCCTGACTTGAACGGATATTGTAATACGAAACCCGTTTTCCAGATGGTACTAACAACAGATGGACCGCCGGTCCAGTGGAACGTAGCCTTTCCATGGGAAGCGGAAAGGTAGATTCTCCCGTCTGGCCAAACAAGGACTGGGGTGAGGTACAACGGTCTGGCGTAAGTTATTAGGGGGCGATCTAGGCATTCAAGCCCCATTGTCGTCATCATTATCATCATCCTCACTATCATCGTCACCATCGTTATCATAATTACTCTCACCGACATCATCAATATTATCATCATCATCGCCATTACGAAGATCATCATCGTGGCTATTATCACGATCATCAACACCATTATCACAACCATCACCGCCACCTCCGCCACTGCTACCTCTGCCGCCGTCACCACTACCACCACCACCACCACCACCAACACCACCGTCACCATCCTTGTTACGACTTTAT
>NC_068986.1:94262623-94264680 GCF_001194135.2 Octopus bimaculoides | reverse complement strand
CCACCACCATCACCACCTCCACCGCCGCCGCCGCCGCCACCACCACCACCACCACCAACACCACCGTCACCATCCTTGTTACGACTTTATGCTGCTATTATTACAGCTACTACCTTTGCTACTACTACCACCAACACTGCCACTACTAGTTTAGCTGAACATGATAAAAATAATAACAACATTAATAACAATAATAATAATAATAATGATAATAATGATAATAATAATAATGATAATAATAATAATAATGATAATAATAATAATGATAATAATAATAATAATGATAATAATGATAAAAAATAATGATAAGCAATTAAATAACTAAATAAATAATTATAGTAAATGAAGGAGATGATAATGATGATGTTAATGACATCGTTAATAACAAGAAGGAGAAACAAACGCACAAGCTAACAAACAAACATACATACCTAAACCAAACAGGAAGAGCAACACATCTTCCGGTATTGATGTCGGGTGTCAAACTACAACGGCAGCCATCTTGATATTGTGTTGCTAATATTTTTACAATATTTGCCATTGAGAATTACGTTACACGGATCATCTCTCAATTTCTCACATGATAGAGAAAGAGACAAAAAGAGAACACGAACCTGGCCGTTTTAACCCTAACCCTAAACTGTCTGTCTGTCTGCCTGTCTGTCTGTTTGTCTACCTGCTTGTTTGTCTGTCTGTCCGTCTGTTTGTCTGTCTGTCTGTCTGACTGTCTGTTTGTCTGCCTGTCTGTATGTAGGTTTATGAGTTTCTGCCGATAAGTCAACTCACTCTCTCCCTCTCTAATCACTCTTCTTCGCTCCTCACTTTCCTTCTCTCCTCAGTCTCCTGCTTTCTCCTTCTCTCTCTCTCTGCGCCCTCTTTCTTGTTCGCTATCCATCTGCCTAATTATTACAATATCTGTCTGTTTAAATATGTGGATATATATATATGTGTGTGTGTATACACATATACATATATATATATACACAAACACAGGCACACACATGCATACATATATACATACTTACATACATATCTTCATATATATATATATATATATATATATATATATATATATATATATATAGATAGATAGATAGATAGATAGATAGATAGATAGATAGATAGATAGATAGATAGATATGTTCAGTGAGATGCAAATGCGATTCTCGCTATAACGCGAGAGAACAAGATGCATGTGTGAGAATGTGAGAATGTGAGAATGCGAGAATGCGAGAATGCAAGTGCGTGAATGTTTGTATGGGTGTGTATTTTTGCATCCGTGTGTGTGCATATGTATGTCTGCCTGTCTGAGTGTAGTGCATGTGCATATGCGTGTGTGTGTGTGTGTGTGTGTGTGTGTGTGTGTGTGTGTGTATGTGTGTGTGTGATGTGTGTAATTGAATCCGAGGTCCTTATGCTTCATCAAGAACTAACGCTACAGCACCACCTAATCAATGATTGGTGTTAATTAATATATATCAGTTTTATAGAGCCAGAAACATTCACATCCGCTTCACGCTACTCTAAGCTGCATCACCTTACCCCCCCCCCCTACCGTTCTCCTTCCACATACATACACCTTCGCCTGTTTCTTTTTGGTCTCCCTTGCCTCCGCTCTTCCATCTTCACCATCTCTCTCTCTCACTCTCTGTCTCTCTCTCCCTCTCTGCCACTCCGTCTCCCCCCCTCTCTCTCTTTTTGCTCTCTCATGTTTGTTTCACCATCGACATGTTGTCGACGAGAGTAACACTGAGATACATTTTCGTTGTACTGAATATTGTTGTTACTGTTAATGTTGTCCTTAAAAGTAACTTGTAGTTGTTTTGTTGCTTTGTAAACAATATTCTTAATAATAATAATAATAATAATAATAATAATAATAATAATATAGAAAGGATTGAGGTAACTCCTCCTGAAGATATAGAGTCAAAATTAAAAGAAGAGTGCCATTTGTTATCTGGTGAACGATATTTCGACATCTCGTGTGTCTTCAACTGGTTCAAGAGGAGTTACCTCAATCCTTTCTATATTAACCAAAATGAAGTAGATTGACAAAT
>NC_068986.1:94258766-94262190 GCF_001194135.2 Octopus bimaculoides | reverse complement strand
AGATGACAACGTTTCTCTAAAAGAAATGGAAAAACTTTCAAAATACAAAGACCTGGAAATAGAGATAACTCGAATGTGGAATCTAAAAACAGAAACAATTCCTATCATAGTTGGTGCCTTAGGTATAATAAAAAAATATTCAGACAAATACATAACAAAAACACCAGGACTTACAAATATATATAACATACAGAAAATTGCACTACTGGGTACTGCACACATTCTACGCAAAACACTTTCAATACAGTAAACATAAGAGCACCACAGCAATCCACAGCACATACCCAAGGCGCACAGAGCTGCGCTCGGTAGTGAAGTGAAAGCACGTTATAAAAATAAAACTACTGAACCATAATAATAATAATAGGAAGCCGGGCTATGCTGGATCATAGATATAGTATGCCCAGCTGAAACAAGGTATGCGATAAGGAAGAAAGAAAAGTCTAGAGATATGACAGGTTAGCTAGGGATAGCTAGGACACTTAGTGGGGTTCTTAGCATTTACGGTTACTTGTAGCCCGATGTTAAGATTTTTTTTTTCTTTTCCAACAGTCAAATCCGTTGAGTGTATATGAAAACAAAATAATAATGACGATGATAATGATTTACGGAAGAGGATCAGTACCTTCCAATCAGAGACCACTGAATATATGTAATTTTGCAGAACGCACTCAATAACTGTCTACTATTATCAACTATATAAGGAGTGGTATGACAAAGTCGGAGGGCTTCATTCAATGCTCTACCAGAGTTGTGAAACACTCGCGCAAAATGATGATATGTATATATACGCCATTTCCTTATAAAATCACACTCTCAACAAAGATCGCCAGAAAAACACTGTCAACCCGAGAATATTCGAATCGTTGAAAATTTTACAAAACCCGGAAATACGACGAATTTTTGAGGAGACCATAATTCTCAGTTAGTTAGCAAGATCAGTAACTGAGAATTCTCGGTTCTTTGCTCTCTTTCCCTTGAAATACATCAGTGCGAAACATAAATAATACCCTCAATAAAACGGCGAACCTGTTATTTCTTCAGGTCCCTGGGTTACATTCAGAATAGCTCATATAAAACAAACCAACTAACAAAAGGGTAAACATAATAATAATGCTTTCTAATTTAGGCACAAGTCGAGTAATTTTAAGGTGAAGAGGTTAGTTAATATCACTGACTCTAGTAATCGAGTGGTACTTCAGCCTGATTTGAACTTATTTTAGAATGTTATTAGAGTGTTATTAGGGATAGCTAGGACACTTGGGTGGGGTGGGGGTGGGGGTCTTGACATCTGAGGTTACTTCTTGTAGCCCGATGTTAGGATTTCGGAACAACTACCAGAAGACACTTCGTCCGTCTCCCTAACGATTCTGAAAAACTGACCCCGAAAGGATGAAAGGTGAAGTTGACATCGGCGGTATTTGAATTTGGAGCGTAAAAAATCGAAAGGTATTTTTCCTGACACAAATATTCTCGTCATTCCACTGCTCTAACAGTCTTTTCTGCTATAGGCACAAGGCCTGGAATTTCAGGGGAAGGGAAAGTCGATTACATAGACCCCAGTGCTGGATTGGTATTTATTTCATCGACCACAAAATAAGGCAAATAAGGCTGAGTCGACCCCGGCGGAATTTGAACTCAGAACGTAACGGCAGACGAAAATCGCTAAGTATTTCGTCCGGCTTGTTAACGTTTCTGCCAGCTCGCCGCCTTGGCCTAATCTTACAATGAAAGTAAATACTTATCGACATGAATCTAAATGTTTACTTTTTCAAAATGTACATGGTTCGGAAGCTTGTACCATTATGTAAATGAACTGCGTTTAACTTAAATTTGAAGCCCCATGTTTAATTTAAGTTTGAACAAGCATCCTTCCTCATTGGCAATTCGGTGGAAAAGAGAGGAACGTTTTGAAGATTAAGCAAGGAAAGCAGCTACTTCCTTTCTAATCACAAGCTTCTAAAAAGACAATCGTGGGACCAACGAAACTAAATTGATAAAAGTTAGTTTATATCATCATCATCTTACGTTCCCTTTCTATACTGCCATGGATAGGACGTTTTGACAGGAATCAATAGAAAAGAGTGGCAATGTTTCATTTTTTTTACTTGTTCTCTACGACTGTGCACTGACCGACTCCCAACCATTATAAGGATTGTACTGGGTGCACATTTCGTGGCACCAGCACTGTAAAGGTTGTTCTCGTGATCCTTATTTCTACATTTTCAACTAAGAAAGTTACATATCTGCCGTATTCACCTCTATTAGCTCTTCATTTTATGGTAGTTATTTATTGTATCTATATCTTGCCACAGTGTTTTGATAAACATTTTTTTCTTTCTTTCGTATTTCACCCTCAAAACTCACGGCCCACATACGTAACTACATGCGGCGGCACAGATGTAGCAGGTAGCTGAGAGGTAAAGTAACAACAATCCGGTGTAAAATAACACGTCGTTTGTTTGTAATTTGTTGTTTCTTGAACAACGATCTCTTATTTTGCAAATGCTGTAGAATTACCATTATTCCTAGCAGAGCACGTGACCTGACGTCAACAGAATTCAATACGTCGATGCAAGAAATTTAAACTAGACACGAATGTTTGTTTAAATTACGTTTTTCTGACTTGTTTATTTGCTTGTTTCATTATTTTATTATTATTATTATTATTATTATTATTATTATTATTATTATTATTATTATTATTATTATTATTATTATTTTATGTTTGACTTTTGTTTTTATTATTATTATTATTATTATTATTATTATTATTATTATTATTATTATTACTATTATTATTATTATTGTTGTTGTTGTTGTTGTTATTAGTATTATTTGTTTTCTGTTAATATTTCGTATATTGATTTGGTTGATTGGATGATTGTTGATTTAGTTGTTTATTGTTGACTTTATGATAGTCGGTTGTTATTTTGTTGCCATTTTGTTTACGTTGTTTTCGTTGGTGCCGCTGAAATGTTTTCGTTGGTGCCTCTGAAATATTGTCGTCGCAGACGTTATCATATTTTCAGTTTCCTTCTCTAAAAATCATAAATACAGTTCTAAATAAGGGCAAAAGAAAAAAACATTTCTTTGCCAATATGTTGAAAAGTAGATGCTAAATCGTCTAATCATAAAAAAAAATTCACTACATTATTACACCATATGTTGACACAAGGAAAGCAAGCTTACAAATTTTAGTTATCTCCGAGAATAGCACTTTTAATCTTTTACTTGTTTCAATCATTTGACCGTGGCCATGCTGGAGCACCGCCTTTAGACGAGCAAATCGACTCCAGGACTTATTCTTTTGTAATCCTAGTAGTTATTCTATTGGTCTCTTTTGCCGAACCGCTAAGTTACGGGGACGTCAAGCGATGGTAGGGGGTGGGTGCACAGACACACAAACACATACATACACATA
>NC_068986.1:94254704-94258756 GCF_001194135.2 Octopus bimaculoides | reverse complement strand
GTGTGTGTGTGTGTTTGTGTGTTTGCGTGTGTGTTTGTCCCCCCCCCCGCATCGCTTGACAACCGATGCTGGTGTGTTTACATCCCCGCAGCTAGCGGTTCGGCAAAAGAGGCCGATAAAATAAGTACTAGGCTTACAAAGAATAAGCTCTGGGGTCGATTTGCTCGACTATAAAGGCGGCGCTGCAGCATGTCCGCAATCAAATGGCTGAAACAAGTAAAAGATAAAAGAGAAAAAGAGAATAAAAACTGCATCCTTAAAGGTCTTTCTGTTTAGGGTTGCAATAAGCTTTCTCGTTATTTACTGATCGTGTCCAAAATCCTTTGGAGAGAGAGAGAGAGATTCATGTTATGTGTGAGTTGATTTGTTTTGGCAATATTGGTGGGTAATATTGGTTTCAAATTTTGGTACAAGGCCGCAAGTTCAGGGTAGGGGTGAGTCGATTACATAAATTGTAGGGCTCAACTGGCACTTATTTTATCGACCCCGAAAGAAAGAAAGGCAAAATAGACCTCGGTGAAATTTGAACTCAGAAAGTAAAGACGCAAGAAATGCCGCTAAACAATTTCGTCCGACATGTTAAGAGTTCTGCCTGCTCGCCGCCTTTCAGTATGTGTAGATGATATTGATGTAATAACAGTTTACTTTAACCAGCGCGTCACTTCATCTAAGTCCTATATTTCAGCGAGGATTTAGGGTTCACGCAACCAGAGCAAGACATTGCATTCCGGCAACGGCTGGTAGTCGATTAAATGGATTGTGTACTCGACTGTTCATTTTTTTTTTTTTTTTTCGAACAAGGAATGACGACAGGTAAAGTTGAAGTCGGTGTAATTTGAATTCAGAACAAGAGCCGAACCAGAACAAATGGCATTTTGTTCTACGCTATATCAGAACAGTGGAGGCGCAATGGCCCAGTGGTTAGGGCAGCGGACTCGTGGTCATAGGATCGCGGTTTCGATTCCTAGACCGAGCGTTTTGAGTGTTTACTGAGCGAAAACACCTAAAAGCTTCACGAGGCTCCGGCAGGGGGTTGTGGCGAACCCTGCTGTACTCTTTCACCACAACTTTCTCTCACTCTTACTTCCTGTTTCTGTTGTACCTGTATTTCAAAGAGCCAGCCTTGTCACATTCTTTGTCACGCTGAATCTCCCCGAAAACTACGTTAAGAGTACACGTGTCTGTGGAGTGCTCAGCCACTTGCACGTTAATTTCACGAGTAAGCTTTTCAGTTGATCGGATCAACTGGAACCCGCGGAGTGCCAACACATCAGAACGGAGTGCCAACACATCAGAACAACTACAATAAAAATATTCAGCATAAGACCAACAATTTATAAGGGTGGGTTTTCGTCGTTATAATCAGCCCCAGGATTTTATTTATCATTTGCTTTGTGGAGCTCGGTAGATAAGGACACAGACGAGAGGACTGCTGACAAATGGTGAATGCGGCGATCTGCTGCTATCTTGGATGTTTCCCATATCTGATGTGATCTGACCTGACATCGGAGAGATGAATGACAAAGTTGCCGTCGACGGAATTTAAGCTCAGAAGTAAAAAAAAAACAAAAAAAAAAAACAGGAAGAAATATAACTAAACCTTTTTGTCCAACGCTCAAACGATACTTCCCCAGCACACCACTTCCCATTACCAAACATTGACTAAAACTAATGACATCAAGAGAGGTCAAGAATCAATCCAATTATCATTGCATCAATTAGAAAACGTTAATTTCATGCCTTCGCTAATTGTAATTCTCATATTCACATAACTTATCTGACAGAAAGCAAATATTATTAAAACAAAACGAGGGAGAGTTTTGGGTAAATATTGGTATAATGAATAGATATGGAGGAAGATAAAATAGAAGAAGTGCGGATTAAGTCAGGAGTGGGGGTGTTTTCAGGTTTCATTTCTTATTTTCATGTCTCTGCAATTTGTATTAGTTATCTAATTTAATATGTACACACAAATATACACACACGCATACAAGTATACATGTAGCTTTATATTTATATACATGAATGTTTCCTAAAGTCATGATGAACCTACTATGCGTTCAACGACTATCTAACAATGGCCCGACCCTCTAAAATTCCGAGTTGGTGATCGGCGTGTTGGAAGACCACTGAGAGTGAAATATCCCTTAGCTTTTGTTAAAGCATATCTCTAGGAGAAGGTCACTCTGATATAAAACCAGGTATGCAGGGAATGGTAATGAACATTTTGGGGGATCTTTTGCTTGCGCTCGAGATCATGGCGTCCCCAAATTCCTGGACCTGCTACTCATATCGACACTGGACACCTTGCCTTGGCTTGTCTCTGAATCATGTCAGTAAGGTGGAGAGAGTCTTTGAGGTGCTGTGTAAGCCTTATTGGATCTTAAATTTGAGGATGTGCAATCGCCGGCGAGGCGAACATCCGATTCCCAGTCGAGAAGAAGAGCGTCGCGCCGAGCAGATAAACTGCAAACGCCTGTACAATAACTTCATGCAGAGACATTGCTGGCATTTGGCATGGGAAATGTTCAGTGATGGTCTTCCTCAGCTGCGAGTGGACAGCCTTCATCTTCATGTATATGTATGTTCAATTTTATTTCAAGATTTCTTGCCAATAAGAGTCGGTTTCTAACGTAGATTCAAGGCTCCGTGTGTATGTATGTATATATATGTATGAACATATATGTGTGTATGCATATATATGTGTATGTATGTATATATGTATGTGTTTATATATGTGTGTATATATGTGTATGTATGTATGTGTGTATGTATGTATGTATATGTGTGTATGTATATATACATATATATTCGTTAGAGCTCTGGGTACGATGCTACACGATATTTGTCTTGTCTGAAGTTTAAACCATGCAGAGATCAACTTTCCCGTACATTTTCATCCTTTGAAACGAGCGCAGTTGCTTGACGGAGCTGACAGAAAATCGGACCGGATGCAGTGTGGCGTTCTTTTGTTCAGCACTTTTGAGCTCTAAGTTCAAATTCCACCAAAGCCTAGATTGTGGTTTTAACCTATCCTTCGCCCGGCTTAAACACCCACTTGGTACCCTCGGTACAATACCCGGAGTCCAATCTGCTGCATGCTTTCGGGTCAGATCTCCAGGCTTCTTCCCAGTTACTTTTTCCCAATTTCCTGCAGTCTCGAAGGCCCTGTAGAGGATTATGATCACTAGCTTCCCTCTGAGCTCGTATATGTGTGTTCTTGTGTGTAATTTATTTCTTTATTGTCCGCAGGGGACTAAACACAGAGGGGACAAACAAAGACAGGCAAAATGATTAAGTCGGTTACATCGACCCTAGTGCGTAACTGGTACTTATTTAATCGAACCCCGAAAGGATGAAAGGCAAAGTCGACCTCGGCGGAATTTGAACTCAGAACGTAACGGCAGACGAAATACCGCTAAGCATTTTACCCGGCGTGCAAACGATACTGCCAGCTAACCGCCCTACTTGAGTGTAATTTGTCAATCTCAACACAAGCTAACGTTGCTCTCGTTGTGTTTAATCACAATGGTTTCATTGCAATACGAACTTGAAAACACCTAAACTAGATCCGCGTGGGTTCTGTTACCAAGCGTGATGACACGTGTTTAACTTTTGTACATATCTTTTATCTTTTATTTTTACTTGTTTCAGTCATTAGACTGTGGTCATGCTGGGGCACTGTCTGGAAGACACCGGTACTTCTGTTCTGTTTTTCGCCTCATACATATTCTATCGGTGTCTGTTCTTCAACCATTAAATTTCGGTATTGCAACAAAATCAGTAGTCAACAAGTGCTGGGGGACAAACACCGACACAAATGCACACACTAACACATATACATACACACACACAAGTTCGTGCATATGCACACGCTTGCACACACACACACACACACACACACACACACACTAACTATGATGCGTGTATATATACCACAGGCTTCTCTCAGCTTCCGTCTACTAAATCCACTCTCAAAGGCTTTGGTCGCACCTATAATGTGTATATGTATGTATACAAGCATGTATGTGTGTGTGTGTGTATATATAGAT
>NC_068986.1:94252899-94253441 GCF_001194135.2 Octopus bimaculoides | reverse complement strand
TATATATATATATATCCACATGCACACCGGCATTTATGTCTACATATGTATGCATGTCTATTTTTATACATGCGTGTAAAGAGGTGTTATAATTGTACATAAACAATAAACGGGTAGCTACTCACGTTTATAGATCTGTTTGTAGATATCTATGAATGTGTATATTGTATATGAGTGTATATGTGAATACGTGTGTGTAGGTGTGTGTGTTTAAACATTTACTAGAATGAATTGGCTGTTTGTGTGTGTGTATATGTAGATATATGTAAATAACACACACACACACATATATATATGCAAGTGCTCGTATGACTATTCTTATATACCCTGTCGTATACGTTGTATATTTATAAATCGTTGCTTATGTGTATAGTCTAAATTATCTCTCTATCTAATTGCTACATATACATATATATTGTATACTTGCATACATATATGTATATGTATGTACATATGTCTATATATATACAAATTTATATATATATGTATATACTTATACACACACACACACACACACACACACATATATATATATATATATA
>NC_068986.1:94248973-94252771 GCF_001194135.2 Octopus bimaculoides | reverse complement strand
TATATATACATACATATATACATACATACATATATATATGTAATATATTAGTAGCTGACCTTAGGTCGAATTCGTGATAATTTCCCATGTGAACCAATATACCAATTTCAACCAGAAGATTCAGCGCACCCTGAGCCGGAATATTTTCTGATATTTGTCAGCACGGTGCCGTTTATTTCCAACGTATGTGTTTTCCCATCGGTTCCGAGAATTAGCCATTTTGCTTGTAACACTATCCTTTCATTATCATCATCGTCGTCATTATGATGATGATCGTCACCACCACCACCATCGTCATAATCATCATCAACATCATCACCATCACCGTCGTCATCGTCATCATCATCATCATCTTCATCATCATCATCATCATTATCATCATCATCTCCCGTCATCGTGGTTGTTGCTGTTATTATTATTATTATTATTATTATCATTATTATTATTATTATTATTATTATTATTATTATTATTATTATTATTATTATTATTATTATTATTATTATTATTAGTAGTAGTAGTAGTAGTAGTAGTAGTAGTAGTAGTAGTAGTAGTAGTGTTGTCCGTATTTGAAAATAAAAATCATTGTCATTAGTGTAAATTAAAATTTTTGTCCTCCGCATTCTGGTTTCGCGAAAATATAGACACGTTACACATTGGAGAAGAATTTATTGCTGTACTATAATTACAGCCCTTTGCAATTCTGAGTTCAAATCCCGTCGAAGTTTACCTGCCATCTCTGGTAGATAGGATAATATTATTATTCATTTACTGGTACCGATGGTATCGAATACTCTCCAACACTTCAAAATAGTGAGTGAAGTCCCCAAATTTAGAGATTATTGTTGTTGTCATTATTGTTATTTTTTCTAAATTCTATTTTTGTATCCTTTTTGCGGTATCTTCCTTTGATCAATGAAAACCCTACGTGTGTGTATCCCGTTCTTTGATATTACCGTCAATGTTTTATAAAAAGAAATCATCACCATCATCATTATCATCATCATGATCATCGTCGTCGTCGTCGTCATCGTCGTCACCATCATTATTTTCATTTTTATTATTATTATTATCATTATCATTATTACTTAAATGATATTTCACACTAAATTAATTAGCAGTGTTGTCATTCTGAGGTTTGAACGCAACATGTCTTCTCAATTCTCAATAACCTTTCTTAGAATTGGTAAAGACTAGAAAACTTCCCTTTTAGGTAAGTCGACAGTGACTGTCTCTTGGTACTGATAATGCGAAACATCATGACAGCCTGTGTAAAAGAGTATGGCCCACTACTAAACGAAAATATATTTCATCAATGGAGAAAACACCAAAGAATTCAAGGAACAAAAATATGACCTTTATAATACAAACGTAAAATTCTCTTAACCGAAGAAAATCTTAAATATATAGATATACAATTGAGTAAGTATAGGGTACATAGACCCAGCAAACGTGATGTGTGAGAGAAAGATTATTGGCTGTTAAGAGAAATATATGTGAAGATAAGTTTGCTAGATCTTCGTGTTTGTGCTACTATTACATAAAGATATATAACTTAAGCATAAGATTAAAGATGAAAGCGATACAAAAGATGCTTGGAAAGTATCAACGTGATACCCGGAGTTTCAGAAATACGTGATAAATGCTAGGATGGAAATATACAGTGAACAAGGGCTAACAGGCCATACAGATGAAATGTGCCGTCAATCAATACTCTTGAAAATATCGTGAAACAACCAGTACGGTATGTATAACCTTACGCTTAGTTTTGGGTAAACCGCATTGAGTTTTCATATTTACTGCTGTTTAAACAAAAACAAAGCCCAAGAAAATTATTCTATGCTGTGTTCTTTACAAGAAGCGGGGCGGATAAAGGAGAGAGCATGGTTACAGCGTTTAGGTAGTCTGAAGAAGGCAGCGTCGCTAGTATGGGATTAAGTTCAAGTTTACAAGTCTGGAGCAACAAGGAAATCCTAGGACAATTAAAACTTAAATGCAATGTTATTACGAGTTCAAATATACTAGTGGCACGTCCAAACTCGTAAGCAAATTATTCACTGTTTTTTTTTTGTTTTATTTTGTTTTTTCTTCACGGGGAACATTTCTCGCTGTAGACAGATGATGTAAATACACCTAAATCAACTCGCAGCATCACCTATACAAACTGTAGGACGCAAACATTTCAGAGTAGTTATCTTCTCTTCAGTCACAGAAACCAGACGGGGGAGACGCTCTCTCTTATCGGCTCGCTGCGCCACAAGCATATTTGAATTAGTGATAAAATTGCATTTTACACATCATTGCTTAGCGCGCCCACTCAGTAATTAAAACCTAAATGAGCAGTTAACCTCAACTATTAAAAATTGATGTTACAGTCACTGGACGTTTCAGTCAACAAAACTTTCGTCATAGTCAACAAAATGTTTTACTTGAGAAATGTGGAACTAGAGTTCCATTCTTCGAGTTCATTGCCGGAAATTGAGTGATCGCAACATGATGACGAAGTGACCTAATATTGAACTTATTTATGAGCGGGTGATGTTAATTTGTGGAGCTGAGAGGGAAGTAAATTAAAGCCAAATAGTAATTCTTTTAAGTTTCGCTTATCGATTTGGTTTGCAAGATTATTTATGTGAGTTCGTGTGTTGAAACATATTCTGTTGTGTCTGGGGGAGTCATTTTCGTTTTGTGGCTTATAATTTAACACACTCACCGGTAAAATTTCCACTTATTTCTTATTTTTATTTTCCTAAAATGTTCGTTGCGTCTTGCAACCTTTTCAATAGTCTTGACTCTCGACTATTGAAAAGTTGCAAGACGCAACGAATATTTTAGGAAAATAAAAATAAGAAATAAGTGGAAATTTTACCGGTGAGTGTGCTAAGTTATAAGGCACGAAAAGAAAATGACTCTCCCCAGACACAACAGAATTCTTTTAAGAAAATCTGAATTCAATTATGCAATGGATATACCAATGATGGACATTATGAAGACAGTCATGACCAAATAAATAAATAAATAAATAAATAAATAATGGCTGTATGGTAAAAACCTTGCTTCCCAGTCACATGTTTCCGGGTTCAGTCCCACTGCGTGGCATCTTGGGCAAATGTCGTATACTTTAGCCTCGGGCTGACCAAAACCTTGAGAGAGGATTTGGTAAACGGAAACCGAAAAATTCCTGTCGCATATATATATATATATATATATATATATATACACGCGTGTGTGTGTGCTTATATCTGTTTTTGACCCCCACCACCGCTTGACAACCGGTGTTGATATGTTTACGTCCCCGTAGCCTAGCGGTTCTGCAAAGAGAAATCGACAGAATAAGTATCAGGGTTAAAGAAAGATAACTCCTGAAGTCGATTTATTCGACTGTTAACCCTTCGAGGCGGTGCCCCAACACGGCCGCAGTAAAATGACTGCCAACAAGTAATAGAACACAAGAATGAAAGAAAATAAATAGATAAAACATTTTGCCGTGACTGTGAGGTAGATGTCATTATTGGTTGGTGTGTTAGTAAACGCTATTAATATTGGGTTGTCCGGAAAGTTCTGCGTTTCCATCTTTCCTTTAACTCGAAAATACGTCATATATATGATGTATATATCAAGCGAGAGTAGGTTTATATAAAGCAATATACATAGAAGAATTAAAGATAATGCTAGGCTACTTCGTAATAATCCTTATGATTATCATTATTGATACTTATTATATATATATTCATGTTTATAGATACATACATGCATATGTATGTATATATATATATATATATATATATATATATATAT
>NC_068986.1:94244368-94248442 GCF_001194135.2 Octopus bimaculoides | reverse complement strand
TATATATATATATATATATATATATATATATATATATATATATATTTATGTACATATACATATCTATGTGTATGTATACATATATGTGTAGGTACATACACACATGTATATTTGTGTGTATATATATAGCTGCATTCATATATGTGTACAGATAAATTGATAGATAGATTAATAGATAGAGAGAGAGGGATAGAATGAGAGAGAAAGGTCTGTATCTATCAGTAAACGTATTTATATAGTTAATTAACTGCTTATGAGCAAATATATACTTGCATCAGTTAAACATGAAGAATTTTTTTAATTATTTTTGTAATGAATCCTGTGCAATGTAGATAATAAATGACTCAGCTATGTCATCAATGTCATCGTTTTTAGTATCACAATGTCACGCTGCTAATGCCTTTGGTAATAGCTTAAACGAAAGAATTTCTCTGGTTTTTGACCTACAATACAAACAAATTATTCATCATATTCATCATCATATTCATCATCGTTATCATCAGCTGCATTAACAGCACTACCACTACCGGATGGAATACAACAGGTCCCATCACATGCCCGTATTTCTAATTTAAGCACATGACCATCACTTTTTAGGAGAGGAAGTTAGTCAATTATATCAACTTCAATGCTTGACTGGTACTTTATTTCATTGTCTCCGGAGGAAAGAGAGGCATTACTGACTTCAGCGTGATTTGAACTTTGAAAGTAAAGAACCGGGCTGGCATTTTTACAACACTGTAGTGATTCTGTCTACACGGTGAAGTGGATATTAGAAAGGCAGGTATTATATAGAGTGAGGGCAAGGCGGCGAGCCGGGCGAAATGCTTAGGGGTATTTCGTCTGCCGCTACGTTCTGAGTTCAAATTCCACCGAGGTTGACTTTCCCTTTCGTTTTTCGCGAGTCGATAAATCAAGTACCAGTTAAGTACTGGGGATGATGTAATCGACTATCCCCCTCTCCACAAATCCCAGGCCTTGTGCCTGTATTAGAAAGGATTATATAGCATGGGGGATTACATAAAATCGTACAAGATAAAAAGAATGAAATATATAAATGTATATGTATATACATCAAAATAAGAACAAACATGGAAGATGCATTTTCGTGGGAAAGAGGGCCTCCAGTTAGGGCAATCGTGTAACGTTACAGATCCAACGCCACTCGCATCACATAGGTCAAGTACAACTTTTCACCTGTTGTTTTCAGTTCTGCCGGCACATGCATACGATAATTCGATCATCATCAAGTAGTTCCATTCCTCTTAACCGTTTTTGTCACAGTCACGCACCTTTTAATAAATTTAAATGGGTAAGTGCGGTTTCTCATTCTCACACTTTCTCTCAAAGTATAAACTTGGTAAAGTCGATGAAGGCTTAACCGAAGAATTAAGTGTGAGTTTTTACTCCTTCCAGCTTTCTGCACACCACAGCATTTTGTGAGATGTTGCCAGACAAAATAAAAAAAAAAACATGAAAAAACAACCTTTTTTCATTTCTCGTTTAAAGTGAGTAAAGAAGGGTAGTGCAGTGATCGCTGTTTGACATAACTCCACTAACTGACGCATGATTATTATTATTATTATTATTATTATTATTATTATTATTATTATTATTATTATTATTATTATTATTATTATTGAGTGAGAGAGCAGTGCATGCCATTTAAGTGACATTGGGGTAAAATATATGAAGCCCATTATACCCATCATGACTACCCGTCTGATAAGGGTACACCAGGCACATGCATCACAACCATATGTGCGCCACATGGTGATCTCATCAAGATAAACAGCGCATGACCTGGCAGGTGGGGCCCAGTTAGAATTTTCTTCAGGTCGAGTAGCCCATCCCGCTCAAAAGATCCCTGAATAAGGTTTGTTTAAGAATGTTGAGCGAAACACCCATATTTTCAAAGGTGAATTATTCAAACCCCAAAGAATTCCTCTCAACACATGGCTATGATGCTCCCCCACTACTTCTGCTCGTGATCAGAGATGCACATATCGTCAACCACTAAGGGACATGCTCAACTGGTTAAGGTCAAACAACTAACAAGTAAATCTGTGGTATTAAGCAGAATATTTGCTGTAGTCCATCTTTTTATACCAGGACAAAACAATGTACATGATAACACTTCCAATCAATTAAGATCAGAAGCCATGAGAGCCACTGCTTGGTACTGCATCCGGGCAATTATTATTATCATTATTATTATTATAAAGGCGGCGAGCTGACAGAATCGTTAGCGCGCTTTTCTACTATAGGCACGTGACCGGAAATTTGTGGGGAGAGGACTAGTCAATTACATCGATCCCAATGTTTCACTGGTACTTAATTTATCCACCCTGAAAGGATGAAAGGCAAAGTTGACCCCAACGGAATTTGAACTCAAAACGTAGTGGCGGGCGAAATGTTGCTAAGGTTTTCGTCCAGAGCGCTAATGATTCTGCCACCTCGCCGCCTTAATAATAATAATAATAATAATAATAATAATAATAATAATAATAATAATAATAATAATAATAATAATGATAATAATAATAATAATAATAATAATAATAATAATAATAATAATAATAATAATAATAATAATGCCCGGATGCAGTGCCAGGCAGTGACTCTCGTGGCTTCTGATCTTAATTGATTGGAAGTGTCATCATGTACATTGTTTTGTCTTGGTATAAAAAGATGGGCTACAGCAAATATTCTGCTAAATACCACAGATTTGCTTGTCAGTTGTTTGACCGTAACCAGTTGAGCATGTCCCTTGGTGGCTGAGGATATGTGCATCCCTGATCATGAGCAGAAGTAGTCGGGGAGCATCATAGCTATGTGTTGAGAGGAATTCTTGGGGGTTTGAATAATTCACCTTTGGAAACATGGGTGTTTTGCTCAACATCCTTAAACAAACCTTATTCAGGGACCTTTTGAGCGGGATGGGCTACTCAACCTGAAGAAAATTCTAACTGGGCCCCACCTGCAAGGCCATGCACTGTTTATCTTGATATGAGATCACCATGTCGCACGCATATGGTTGTGATGCATGAGCCTGGTGTACCCTAATCAAACAGGTAGTCATGATGGGTATAATGGGCTTCGTATATACTACCCCAGTGTCACTTTGATGGCGTGTTTTGCTCTCTCACTCAATAATAATAATAATAATAATAATAATAATAATAATAATAATAATTTAAGAGTAAATGTTAAGGTAGGACGTCTATAGAAAACAGTTTTGCTTGGAACTGCATGAATCCGAAACAGAGTCCTTGATATCTGAATGAAGTGAGTTATCTTCGTTTACTGGTTGTGGACAATTGACATTTTGTCGCTTTCTCCAATGATGCTGCAGTGTTAAACAACAACAACAACATAAATAAATAAATAAGGAGGTGGGTTAAAATATGAAAGTATATAAACGACAACAAAAATAACAGAAATCAATAATAATCGTAATAAAACTATAATCATTAGATTAATAATAACAAGGAAAATTCAGCTTGATAAGGATACGTTTCTGTTTTGAAATATTTGCGTGTCGTTCATGTGTGTCTATGTATGTATATGATGAGTATATGTATGTATGTGTATATATGTGTGTGTATGCTAGTGATTGCGTACATTTATTTGTTTGTGTGCCTTTGCTTTGAATCTGTGTGTCCCTGAACACCTCCCGGCTGTTTGCAGGCATGTCTGCGTGTATACATGAGAGCATATGAGTAGTAGAGAGAGAAAGAGAGAGAGAGAAATAGATAGATAGATAGATAGAGAGAGAGAGAGAGAGAGAGAGAGAGAGAGAGATGGAAATTGTGTGCGTGTTTGTGTTTGTGTGTGTGTATGTGTGTGAGTGTGTGCGTGTTTGTGTTTGTGTGTGTGTATGTGTGTGAGTGTGTACGTTTGGTTACCGGAAGTTGTAAATTGAACATACGCCATTAATTAGAAGCTGATTAGGAAGTTGTTTCCCTTCTGATTCGAAATTGAAGGATGAAAATTCTCGATTTTCCAGTAGCAGCAATAAGAGTAGTAGTAGTAGTAGTAGTAGTAGTAGTAGTAGTAGTAGTAGTAGTAGTA
>NC_068986.1:94241594-94244358 GCF_001194135.2 Octopus bimaculoides | reverse complement strand
GAGTAGTAGTAGTAGTAGTAGTAGTAGTAGTAGTAGTAGTAGTAGTAGTAGTAGTAGTAGTAGCAGTAGTACTTGTTTTGTTGTTATTGTTATTGTTGCTGTTGCTGTTGTTAATAACGCAGTAGTTGCGGCGGCAACTCTGTTTTGTTTGCTGTTGCTTCTCCTGTGATGCTAACGAGATGTCAATACGAAGATATTTAACGGATGGATGTTGCTGTTGTTGTTGCCGTTATTATACGCAACCCCACTTCAGGCTTGAACCAGCAGACTTCGATTTCGTGCATTTCACCGCATTAGGCATAACAGCAACAATGTTGACGACGACTATCACAACGACAACGATGGTAATGGCAATAATAATGATGATGATGATGATGATGATGATAATAATAATAATAATAATAATAATAATAATAATAATAATAATAATAATAATAATAATAATAATAATAACAATAATAATGATAACAACAATAATAATAATAATAACAATAATAATAATAATCCTTTCTACAATAGGTACGAAGTCTGGAATTTTGTAGTAAACTGGTACTTATTTTGTCGATGCCGAAAGGATGAAAAGCAAAGTCAACCCCGTCGGCACTTGCAGTTTGTCACCTTAATAATAATAATAATAATAATAATAATAATAATAATAATAATAATAATAATAATAATAATAATAAAACAAATTTTAAAACAAACACATAAATTTCTTATGGTTTCTTAAACATTCACTAGAACAAAACTGTACAAATCCAAATATATGGTACCCTAGGCATAACACCTACATGAACTTCTAACTTGTTGTCTCTTGAGGTCTCTGGGTAAGACTTGGATCCAACAACTTGTACAAATGCAAAACAAAAGTCAAACATAAAATAATAATAATAATAATAATAATAATAATAATAATAATAATAATAATAACAATCCTTTCTACTATAGGCACAAGGACTCAAATTTGGGGCATGGGATTAAGACGAATACGTCGACCCCAGTGCGTAACTGGTACTTATTTAATCGACCCCGAAAGGATGGAAAGCAAACTGTGAGCATTTGCGTATGTAAGTGTGTATACGTGTCTGCGTGTGTGTATATGTGTATGTAGATGTAAACGTATGTTTATGTACTGATATGTATGTCTGTTCAAGTGCTACTCTGTTACTCTGTCGAAGGATGTAAGTATATATATTTACAGTAAAAAAAAAAACAAATCGTATTTTTTCGTTATCAAATCTGTTTAATCGAAAGGTTAGAGTGTCTTCCCTTTCAGGATGAAGTTAAATTAGGAACATTTTCACATTATGCACCGTTTTGGGTATTTATACTCTAAACCCCGAATATCTCAATAACTACTGCACCAATTTACGCGAAACTTCTTTCATCCCATTCCTGTTAACATTTCATTCAGAGTAAACTAAATTCATAGTATTTTCCCAATATGCGCCAATTTGCCAGAGTAACATTGTAAGCAGGCAAGCAAGATTAAACTGACTTTTAATGTATTATATATATGCTTCACTATCTGTACGCAAATGTATAAATACACACACACACTCACACATACATACATACACACACACACACACATTAGTTTCTCAGTAAATCAAATTAATATTATTCAATATGATATTACAATATTAAATTCTGACATCAACACAGATCAATAATTTCGGAGTATGGCATTTTAGATACTATATTCTAATAATTTTGAAGAATGGTATACTTAATTACACCCACTACTTCACAAGTGTTTTATTTTATTGATCCACAGGAGGATGAAAGGTAAATTCAACTTCGTTATTATATATTTATTTATAATTTTGATTTCTTAGAAAGTTTAAGCTAATACGTATTCTAAGAAGGAAGAAGCGATTAATTTGAATATAATATTTGGTTACCACTTGTATCGACCCAGAGCTATTTAATATGCATGTGTGGACACACACACACGTATATATATATATTCTCTCACTGCTTATTTCTGTGTTCCTTTCTGTTGAAGAGCGTAGGCTCGAAACGTAAAAGACTTTCTCATTTCCCGAGCGTTAAACTAATACATATGCTTCTTTTTTGCACACCCTTTTTCTTCTTTTCTTTTGTTTCTTTTGAGCAAATTCCAACTCTCTCTCTCTCTCTCTCTCTCTCTCTCTATATATATATATATATATATATATATATGTATATATATGGAAGCAATTATTGCAAAAGTAAATTAGACATCAAATATATCTTATATATATAGTCAGAAGGGATAAAAAGTTCTAGCGAGGTGTATACTGCCGGCTTCTCTTCAGGCCAAGGATATCTTGAATAAATTAGAAGTTACTTTATTGCAAGGATGTACATACTGATGTATGAAAGATTCAATCAGAATGTGTAGAGAGCATAGTATGAAAGAAGTACATGAATGTAGGGAGAAATAAGTATTAGAAGGGAATCCAAAGAAAATTTAAAGGAGTGAGAGAAAGGAGGAATTTAAGGAAGGTCACTTGACTGGTGCTAACCAATGGAGCTGTTTTGGCTGAATTTCAGAATTCAGTAAGGGGATTAGTATTTGAAGAAGAGATAATTTAGAGGGAAGAGGGTGGGGAGATATTTTTGGTCAAGGGGGAGAAAGAAAGCGTGTTTGAATAAAACAAGGTAGAGAGAAACATTTTAGTCCGGTTAGTTGATAGGTGGCATCCAGAGGGCTTTTTGGGCCGAATCGCAATAATTAGTAGGAGAGTGGAATTAGAATATATACATATATATATATATA
>NC_068986.1:94239538-94241402 GCF_001194135.2 Octopus bimaculoides | reverse complement strand
AAAAGAAAATATACATGCATTAAGAAAGTAAGAAAGAGTGGGGAAAAATTTCTCTAAAGCCATCTCCCCAATCTATAAAATTCTCCTACTCCACCACCACCAACATAGCCGATGGTATCCGGAATCTTAACAACAAGAAACTCAGAAATCCACAACCAGCTAACCTCCACCCCAATAAATTAACTCAACATAACGCCCAACTCCATACACTCGATCCTTAAATTTACCACAACGCCCAACAACACCTGTAAAAATTGAGAACAATACAGAGGATACCACCAGACACAATAACTACCATACTATACAACCCCACAACACCACCTTCAACTCCTTAACAAATAATAATCTTAACGAACCTAACAACGATTCCTCACTAAATAGCAATCCCTTCACAAGTTCATCCGGAACATCCCTTATAAACCTATGCAGCAGCAGACGCCCAATCTCCTGTCCTTTCGATAACCGCTGTCTCACAAGTACCATAGTTTATAAGTGCACAGTATCAACTGCCAACTGCAACTACATTTATATCGGCTTTTGTAGCACGACCTTCAAAGCTATAGTGAACAACCACTACTCCAGCTTCAAGTCCCAAATAAAATCAAACAGTACATCGTTATCTCAACTTATCAGTAAACTAACGCTTGATTCAACTCCTCACACTGTCAAGTGCTCCATAGTGACCCATACCAAACCACACAGCAACTATAATAACAAGTGTGATCTCTGCATAGCACAGGTCTTGGTTATTCTGCAATCCACGAGCTGTCTTAATGAACGCAGCAGTATAATATTCACCTGCAAACATCGGTCGCTAAATCTATTTTCAAAATACAAATAATTAAAACCCTACCACGCTCTTTCCCCCCTCACCTTCGTAAATTTTCCCTCTTTTACACCCTCACTATCACTTCATATTAAACCAACACTTTATCTCCCCTTCAATTCCTTTATTGTCAATTGCACACTTCTCTCCGAATTTTTCTTTCTTTTTATATTTCCCCCACCTACCCCTTCCTCCGTAAGATTGCAAGTACATCTGCCAACATACACCTCCGCCACTTCATATTGTAAACACGCAGACCACACACTATATATCAGGTCATCCCATAAGTTCTGTCCGATTTTACCTTTTTTAAAATTGAATGAAATTTAATAGTATTTTAGAATGTCTAATGGAATTAAAAATTATTTTTATGCATTTGTGTATATTTAAATTAATTAAATATTATTTTACAAAATAATGGAATTTAAATTTCTTTGATTAAAACCCTTTCCAACATGGAAGTATCCAAGGAGCATTTGAGGCACATAATACTTTATGAGTATAAAAAAGGAAACTCTGCAGCCGAAGCGACTCGAAACATACACTCAATTTATGAGAAAGAATGCTTGAATGAAAGAACTTGCAGAAGATGGTCTGCAAAATTCAGAAGTGGAGATTTCAGCCTTGAAGATGAAGATCAAACAAGAAGTCCAGTTGAGTTTGATTAGTACTTAATTTATAGACCTCGAAAGGATAAAAGGTAAAGTCGACCTTGTCGGAATTTGAACTCAGAACCTAGCGACAGGCGAAATACCGCTAATCATTTCGTCCAACGCGCTAACGATTCTGTTAGTTCGCCGCTCTAATAATAACAACAACAACAATAATAATAATAATAATAATAATAATAATAATAATAATAATAATAATAATAATAATAATAATAATAATAATAATAATAATAATAAATGTGCAGCTGATGGTTTAGGAGAACGATGCATGTAACTGCTGGCACCATGATAATAATAATAATATTTATGTGTATGTGGGTGTGCAGTACGTGTTTTAAATATATACTGTCACACATGCATACGCATA
>NC_068986.1:94238810-94239389 GCF_001194135.2 Octopus bimaculoides | reverse complement strand
TATACATACATACATACATTCATATATACATATATATATATATCTGTGTGTGTGTGTGTGTGTGTGTGTGTGTGTACTACGAACATGCATAGATGGTAGCTAAGCCTGCATGTTTGCATGTCTGCATTATCCAGGCAGGTAGGTAGGAAGTCAGGTAGATCATTTGGATGGCGGATAAGTAGTTGCATGTTTTGGTGAATGCACTGAAACATCGGATTGTATGCAGTTAGCTGCATATAGACGGGTGCATGGGGTATGCTACTTCATGTAGGTAGACAGATGCACCAGGTTTGTGGGTTGAGATGTATTTACTAGTTTAGGTAAGTCGGTGCACGGTTTAGGTAGTGTAAAATTTTAACTGCTTGAAATGCGGTGGAGACGACGGACGCAAACTTGGTAAGCGAGTGTATTATAACATGCACACACACACCCAGACACACAAACACACACACATACACGCACGCACATTTATATATATATATACATGCACAAATATGTATGTACATATGCATACACATATAGCTATATACGTACGTACACACACACACACACACACACACACACACACACACACACACA
>NC_068986.1:94235468-94238628 GCF_001194135.2 Octopus bimaculoides | reverse complement strand
ATATATATATATATATATATATATATAAAACACGCATATATATGTATGTTTACATATATACACACACATATATATATATATATATGTGTGTATGTATGTATGTATGTACTCATCTACACACAAATATGCATGCCAAATATATGTATATATACCTGTATATAGGTATGTCTGTATGCATGAAGGTATGCTTGTATATGCAAGTACGCATAGATTCGTGTATATTAGTTCATAGGCAGGTATGTGAACGTATTTGTTAAGTGTGCATGTGCATTTTTGTGTAATTGTGTGGGTGTGGGTATCCGGGTAGGTTGTTGTGTGGCTGTATATATTATTTTAAATGTAGCTGTGTATAAAGTCTACTTATGTCTTTTACTGCGTGTGTGTGTGTGTGTGTGCATTTAATGTGTAAATGTGTGTTTTGTATGTCTTTGTATGCCATGGTAGTGGTGGATCTCCATCGTTGGTCGACGAAGATCTAGTTTTCCGATCAAGTGAATTACCTGCTCCTAAATTTATATATAAGCGGCTGGGTTTTTTTTTCTACAGACACGTGACCAGTCATGTGACTCTGAGGCAGAAATTGCGTGATGCAGTGTCTGAAAAAGTCGTACGGTTTGAATCAAATGTACAATCTTCTATAGTCTCCATTTGAGGGAAATTGAATTGACCTCAGGATATGAAAAAAGGACATTTGCCGAAGACGCCAGGTAGCGGTATTGAACACGGAATCTAATGGTTGTAAAGCGAATTTCTTAACCGTTCGGCCGTACTTTGTCTTCTTTGTTTTGGTAAGGATCACAAGAGATTGATTCAAAAGGCCGGTTTACCGGTTTTTGTGGTGTATACATTCTCCTACAAGGCGGGAGGCCGCTCTTTGGCAAGATTACCGAATTTTTGCTGGTTCATTGAACCATTTTTTAGCAATGGACAACCTTGCTTCAGGTTTTACTTGGGTGGACCCCACCCATAGAATTCAGTATTTAAAAAAATCATATTTTTATAATTAAATATTATTAGGAATTCTATAAAAAAAATATTGCTTAAATATTTTGTGTATTGTAGAATTATAACCAGTTTATTGCATATAAATTTTAAAATCTTATATGGACCCTCTAAGTGTCATACGAACCCTGATTGAAAACCACTGAACTAGAGCAACGTTTATCGTCTTCACTTGAAATCGAACCAACATTCTTACGATCACTAGTGGAATACCCTAACCACAAAGCCACGCACCTCCAGCTTTGTATGTAGTACGAGGTTAGCAAATGGAATGTAACGTGTGGCCTATTCTTTTGAGGTGGAATTTCGTTGACAGAAATTGATGTGTTCGCAATAGCAGTTAAATTTCCCTCAGATCACATCCCACCATTTGAAATGAAGAAGGATGCATTAATCAATGTGGTCCCTGGTGTACGAGAAATAGAATAAGAAAAGAAAACGACGAAATTGTTACGTTTTGATAATAGGTTTGCTAGATGAGAGCTGACTTGGGGGAGGAGAAGAAGAAGAAGAAGAAGAAGAAGAAGAAGAAGAAGAATAAGAAGAAGAAGAAGAAGAAGAAGAAGAAGAAGAAGAAGAAGAAGAAGAAGAAGAAGAAGGAGGAGGAGGAGGAGGAAAAGGAGGAGGGGGAACAGAAATCTATAACGGATGTGCAATTTAAACGACCCAGTATTTAACTGCTACATATTTAATCGTTTGAACACGGATTAAATTGAAACTTAATTCCAGTAGGGCTCGAACATAGAACGTTTGGGAGCGTAATGAAATACTAGTTGATGACAGTAATTATAAGGGCTATGCAGATATCAATAATGACATTTTCTTTCTTTCTTCTGTTTTTTTTGAAAAGGGCCAACTTCAATACAAAATATTATAGTTGCGTGCCTTGTCGTTAGGTTCCGTTGAGATCCGTTTTAAACCGAAAACATTTTAACTGCTTAAGGAAAAAAGGACGACTGTCATAAAAATAGACATACAACAGATAATTTATGCTATTAACATGCACGTACGGTCACATACATACATATAGAGGTAAAATACGTAATATTCCAACATATTTTTAAAGAAAATTAAAATTAAAAAAAAACTATCCAGAAAACTGCAGTAAAATAAAAGGGAAATTTATTAAAAAATAAATACAAACACTTGAAAAAGTGCAAAAGAAAGTCTCTTACTCCCTCTCTTTCTTTCTCTCTTTCCCTCTCTCGGTCTTTCTCGCTCTCTCTCTCTCTCTCTCTCACACACACACACACTCGCTTCATACGCAAACGCATGCACAAACGTACAAATTCGCTCAAACACAAGCTTCCCAAAAGTAATGAAACAAAAAGTCAGGAAAATATTGTAATAAAAACACGAATGCAAGATGGCTGCTTCATCTACAATTGTTTCTCTTGCAAGCTTAAGTTGAAAAAAGATATTTTAATGGAGGATCTGTAAAAATTCACGAAACCATTTCCGGTAGAGAGGGGAAAGGGAAAAAAAAATACAGAAGGTAGAGAGGGTGACAAATTTCATTTCTTTATATATTTATACGCATATTTTTTCTCTTTGCCATTGCAATTATTATTATTATTATTATTATTATTATTATTATTATTATTATTATTATTATTATCATTATCATTATTATTATTATTATTATTATTATTATTATTATTATTATTATTATTATTATTATTATTATTATTATTATTATCAGCATCATCTTCATCGTCATCACCAGCGAGGCTGTCATTTTTACTGAGTGTGTATATACATTTAAATACATCTTTATATAGTTATATATTACATATACATCTTATATATGCAAACACACACGCGCATGCACAGAGACACACACACACGTATATACGTATGCACACAGGCACATGCACGCATATATATATGCACATACGCGCACGCCTATATATCTATGCGTGTGTGTGTGTGTGTGTGTGTGTGTGTGTGTGTGTGTGTGTGTGCGTATAAACATAAATGTCAGACATATACATATATATTGTAAATACTAATGGTGCAGTTAGTAATGTCTCTGTAACCCACCAATTTCTATTTATCAATCGAAATGTTTTTTTTTAAGCTGTTTGAGTTTTTAAAGACGTATTATGCGAATGTGTATTGACTCTGTCAATCCCCGACGCTTTCTTTATACATACAT
>NC_068986.1:94230608-94234022 GCF_001194135.2 Octopus bimaculoides | reverse complement strand
TATATATATATATATTGATACTCATAAATCTCATTCACTTGTTAAGACAATATCAGTGTTTGTTCTATCATGCTTTGAATAAACTGGATAGCCAGAGATTATAGAATCAGTTCTTCGTTTGTGTTGATTGCATATTTTACAGTCCATCTTAGCTTCTTGTATCATTATTTTATATTCGTAAGGCGGCGAGCTGGCCGAAACGTTAGCACGCCGTGCAAAATGCTATGCGGTATTTCGTCTGTCTTTACGTTCTGAATTCAAATTCCGCCGAGGTCGACTTTGCCTTTCATACTATCGAAGGCCATAAATTAAGTACCAATTGCATACTGGGGTCGATCTAATCAACCAAAATTTTGGGCCTTGTACCTAGAGTAAAAAAGATTATTTTATATTTATAACTATTTTGATGACTAATCTTAGGCTAAACTCTTATCTTCAGCTTCCGTCTTAGTTCAACACTTTGGATTATTGTGACTCTCATACTAACTCACTTTGTCCGGCTTTGCAGCCTATTCACTATTGAAGTGTTCTTCATTTTGTTTGATTTAGTATTTTATTTTATGATTTTTTTCATTTACATTTTTGTTGTTTTATATATTTAAACTGTTATATACTTTATTTTTCTTTTATTTAGTCTAGTTTGTTTTTGTTTTCGTAATTCTCAATATTACGAGAATATGATTCGTTTTTTATTTGCTTCAATATATCTTTCTGGTCCCACTCTATAAATAATTATTCATGTATATGATGTGTACAAATGGAGGTACATGGTCTAGAGATTAGAGCAGCGGGCTCGCGGTCGAGGGATCGCGGGTTCGAATCTCAGACCGGGTGATGTTTATGAGCGAAACACCTAAGCTCCACATGGCTCCGGCTAAGTCTTTTACTACAACTTTCTCTCACTCTTTCTTCCAGCATCTAGCATCTCACCTACGACGGACTGGCGTCCTATCCAGTTGCGGAACCTATACGCCAATGAAATCGGTCATTATGAGCCAGGCCGGGCTCGAGAAGAAACAAACAACAACATGATGTGTACAAAATCTGTTATTTTCTTCGTGTGGAATAGATACATCCTATCAAAACCGGCATTAAGATGGAAGTCCGAAATGCACTGAGTTATTTTCTAATTTCTCTATTTTCGATGTTCGATAAACAATAAATACATTAAGTTTATGACAAGAATGATTGGGCCTTTATACCTATTGTCTTATTTAGGTCTCTGAGTTCTGTTTTTAATATTCGCAACCACGTCGAATTGCATGCATCCCACAGTCTGATTAGAAAGTACTGTGACCTGATTCGATATATTTAAACCTATTTGCAATGTTAGAATCTATCCGAATATGTTTGATGCATGTTCGAACTAGGGAACAAGCTGATCACTGCGTTTTGTCACGGTGTAGTTGTCCCCTCGTCGGTCACAGACGCTAAGCAGTCGGCACTGGGAGATGAATGAAGAGATTACCTCTCTTATGCTTTTCCAGTCACTGTACGGTGAGTGGTAGCACTATGCGGCGGATCACCGTAAGTAAATTACGGAGGGGGAGCGATAAGCAGTGACAAGTAAAATTGCAATGTTATGATCAGTTCGAATATTCTTGATGCACGTTTGAACTGGGGAACAAACTACTCTGCGTTTTGTCACGGAAAATATATCTCGCTTGCTGACAAATGGTGTGTACACGCCTAGATCAGCTCACACCTAAACTGTGAGATGTTAATATTTCGGAGTAGTTATCTCCTCATCGGTCACAGACACTAAGCAGACAGCACTGATTTAGGTGTATATACACCATTTGTCAACAAGCGAGATATATTCTCCTCCGTGACAAAAGACAGTGAGTGGCTTGTTCCCCAGTTCGAACGTGCATTATGCATATTCGGACTGATACTAACATTGCAATATCACTTATCAATGCTTAGTGTTCCCCACTCGTAATTAAATCTATTTGTCTACAGTGAGAAATTTTCTCCATGGCAAAATACATTGAATGGCTTCGAATATGCATAGGCGCAGGAGTGGCTGTGTGGTAAGTAGCTTGCTTACCAACCACATGGTTCCGGGTTCAGTCCCACTGGGTGGCATCTTGGGCAAGTGTCTTCTACTATAACCTCGGGCCGACCAAAGCCTTGTGAGTGGATTTGGTAGACAGAAACTGAAAGAAGCCCGTCGTATATATATATATATATATATATATATATATATATATATATATATATATATATATATATATATATGTGTGTGTGTGTGTGTGTGTGTGTGTGTGTGTGTGTGTGTGTGTGTGTGTTTGTCCCCCTAGCATTGCTTGACAAACGATGCTGGTGTGTTTATGTCCCCGTCACTTAGCGGTTCAGCAAAATAGATCGATAGAGTAAGTACTAGGCTTACAAAGAATAAGTCCCGGGGTCGATTTACTCGACTAAAGGCGGTGTTCCAGCATGGCCGCAGTCAAATGACTAAAACAAGTAAAAGAGTAAAAGAGTAAAGCATATTTGAACTGTTAACAAGTTTGTATTTATATACATCACTGCTTAACACTGTCACCCCGTACTTTATTAATTACCTCTTACAACTCTCAGTGTTATATCTTACTAGATTCCTCTGGTACTAAATACGCGTATGTGTGTGTGTTTGTTCTAATTTTCCGTTTCTAGAGATTGATGCTTTCAGCTTACATCTTCCTCAAGTAGCTTTATCACATTTGTCTAAACATGCCACTAATATTTATATCGTGGAGGCGCAATGGTCCAGTGGTTAGGGCAGCGGAACCGCAGTCGGAGGATCGCGGTTTCGATTCCCAGACCGGGTGTTGTGTGTGTTTATTGAGCGAAAACACTTAAAGCTCCGCGAGGCTCAGGCAGGGGGTAGCGCTGACCCCTATTGTAGTATTTCACCCTAACTTTCTCTCACTCTTTCTTCCTGTTTCTTGAGTAACGCTGCGATGGACTGGCGTCCCGTCCAGCTGGAGGGAACGCATACACCATAGAAACGGGGAAACCGGGCCCATGAGCCTTGTTAACAGTTCAAATATGCTTCAAGCATATTCGAAGCCATTCAATGTATTTTGCCATGGAGAAAATTTCTCGCTGTAGACAAATAGGTTTAATTATGGAGCGGGAAGCACTAAGCATTGATAAGTGATATTGCAATGTTAGTATCAGTCCGAATATGCTTAATGCACGTTCGAACTGGGGAACAAGCCACTCACTGCCTTTTGTCACAGAGGAGAATATATCTCGCTTGTTGACAAATGGCGCATAAATAAATAAAATAAATATTTATATCACTGCTGAATTTCCAAGCAGTGATACATATTTTTACGTTCTTGGGACAAATCCGACCAAAACAGACGCTGTATTTCTCTCCTCTGGGGTCGATGAATTCAGTAGCTGTAGTAATGTTGTGAGAAT
>NC_068986.1:94229434-94230080 GCF_001194135.2 Octopus bimaculoides | reverse complement strand
AAGAAACTTGCTTCCCAACCACATGGTTCCGGGGTTTCAGTCCTACCGCGTGACTTCTTGGGCGTATGTCTTCTTCAATAGCCTCGGGCCGACCAAAGCCTTGTGAGTGGGTTTGATAGACGGAAACTGAAAGAAGCCCGTCGTATATGTATATATATGTACATATGTTTATGTGTGCGTGCGTCTTTGTGTCTGTATTTGTCCCGCCACCACCACCGCTTGGCAACTGGTATTGGTGTGTTTACGTCCCTGTAACTTGGTGTTTCTAAAGAGACTGATAGAATAAGTACCAGACTTAAACAAATAAGTACTGGAGTTGATTCATTCGACTAACAATTCAAGGCAGTGCTCCGGCTTGGCCGCAGTCTAATGTCTGAAACAAGTAAAAGATAAAAGATATATAATAATGATAATAATAATAATAATAATAATAATAATAATAATAATAACAATAATAATAATAATAATAATAATAATAATAATAATAATAATAATAATAATAATAATAATAATAATAATAATAATGATAATGATGATGATGATGATGATGATGATGATGATGATGATGATTATAATAATAATAATAATAATAATATTAATAATAATAATAATAATAATAATAATAATAATAATAATAATAATAATA
>NC_068986.1:94226695-94227477 GCF_001194135.2 Octopus bimaculoides | reverse complement strand
AATGTGGAATCTAAAAACAGAAACAATTTCTATCATAGTAGGTGCCTTAGGTATAATAAAAAAATATTCAGACAAATATATAACAAAAACACCAGGACTTACAAATATATATAACATACAGAAAATTGCACTACTGGGTACTGCATACATTCTACGCAAAACACTTTCAATACAGTAAACATAAGAGCACCACAGCAAACCACAGCACATACCCAAGACGCACAGAGCTGCGCTCGGTAGTGAAGTGAAAGCACGTTATAAAAATAAAACTACTGAACAATAATAATAATAATAATAATAATAATAATAATCCTTTATACTGAAGACACAAAGCCTTGAAATTTTCGCCGGTGCTAATTTATCGATCCCGAAAGGATGAAAGGATCTCTACAGGATTTGAACTCAGAACGTAATGACGGACGAAATGCCGCTAAGTATTCTCTCCGGCGTGCAAACTATTCGTCAGCTCACCACCTTAATAATAATAATAATAATAATGATAATATTAATAATAATAATAATAAATACAGTCAAAGGAATATCTAAGTGAATTCCAATTACAACTTCAAGGATTAGACGAACTAGAAACACCCGCAGAAAAAGCTAAGCGCTTGAAAACCCATGCTAAAATTGCTGCCTTAGATATTATGGCTGATAAATGGCATGGAAAACTTCTCAATAGCAAATACCCAAAGAGAGCGAATAATGCAGATATTGACAAAGCCCTTACCCACCAATGGCTAATGGCCTCTGGCTTGAAATCAGAAACAGAGGGGCTTATC
>NC_068986.1:94222658-94223602 GCF_001194135.2 Octopus bimaculoides | reverse complement strand
GTGTGTGTGTGTGTGTGTGTGTGTGTGTGTGTGTGTGTGTGTGTGTGTGTGTGTGTGTGCTTGTGTGATTGTGTTAATGTGCATTTATGCACGTATAGGTGTACGTGTAAAATGCATGCGTGTGCTTATGTATGGGTCTGCTGTGTGAGTTTAAAAAGCAAAAACAACAGAAGCGTCAGGAAAAAGTATTGAAGGAAAAAAAAGAAAGAAGAAACGAGTAAAAAGATTAATATATGCAATACGGAGAGGATGGCAAAGAGGCAGAAAGTGAAAGAAATAAAGAGATAGAGAGTGAGAGAGAGAGAGAGAGAGAAAGAGAGAGAGAGAGAGAGAGAGAGAGAGAGAGAGAGAGAGAGAGAGAGAGAGAGAAAGCTGAGAGACAGAGAAAACCAATTTTTTTTATATTGTCATAAACTCAGTTATAAGATCTATGTATGTGTGTGGATGAATATATATATGTTTATATATGTATATATACATATGTATGTATGCATGTATGTATGTATGTATGTATAAATATATATATATATATATATGTGTGTGTGTGTGTAAGTGTGTATGTATGTATATATACATACATACATGCACAAACATGTGTGCGTATGTTTGTATATGCACATAGCTGAGCACGCATTCAGGCTATTAAACACAAATGCATATATACGCGTTCAGACATATATATATATATATATATATATATATATATATATATATATATATATATATAGATAGATATATAGATAGATAGATAGATAGATAGACAGATAGATAGATAGACATACATATACATATACATATACATATTTATATATATACATATATATACATGTATACATATAAATACATACATATATATATACACACACATATATATGTATATATTTATACATGTTTATATATATATATATATATATATATATATATATATATATATATATATATAT
>NC_068986.1:94219092-94222306 GCF_001194135.2 Octopus bimaculoides | reverse complement strand
ATATATATATATATATATATATATATACATACATACATGCGCACGCAGGCGCGCGCAGACACACATATATGTATATGTATATGTATATGTATGTATGCGTGTATGTGTATATGTATGCATGTATGTATATGAATATACATGTTATATGCGTGTTTGTGTGTATGAACGTACGTGCGTTTAGCAGATTTTACGTATGAATATGTGCATCTATTAATCATCTATCTATCTATCTATCTATCTATCTATCTATTTATCTATCTGTCTGTCTGTCTGTCTGTCTGTCTGTCTGTCTGTCTATCTGTCTGTCTGTCTGTTTATCTGTCTGTTCATCTGTCTCTCTGTTTGTCTGTCTGTCTATCTGTCTGTCTGTCTGCCTATCTGTCTGTCTTCTGTCTCTGTCTCTGTCTGTCTGTCCCTCTCTCTCTATATATATTCTATTATATATATATATATATATGTATATATATACACGCACACACGCTCACGCACACGCGTTCATACACACATATACATACACAGACGCGCGCACATATATGCGTGTGCATTAATATGTGCGAATGTTTATTGTATGTCAATGGGGTTTTAATTTCCGTACTGATGTATTCCCACTTGTGCATCTGTTACCATTTTATGAGTGTCGAAGTGGGACTGTACAGACTCAGAGATTTCCAATGAAACTTAGGCTTTCATTTGTGGCTGGTAAAGATTTAAGATCTGAGCTGTTGTCAACTTGTAACCACATCCTGAAATATATATTATTTCCGTGGCGTATATGCTCTCCACTTAGATAGGACGTCGGTCCATCACAGGATTATTCACCTTTGTCAGCTGAGTGGACTGGGGCAACGTGAAATGAAGTGTTTTTGCTCCAGAACATAACGCGTCGCCCGGTCCAGGAATCGAAAGCAGAGTCTTACTATCATGAGTCCGACACACTAACCACTAAGCCAAGCACCTCCACAATGAACAGCAAGATGGAAACATACTGTTTATGCTTGTATACTTGCAATTTATTTATATTTGAAAAGTTTTCTCCTACATCTTTGATCAGATCCTCACAATTACGCCATGATCACTTCGTAATTACATTTCCGATCGTATAAACTACGTCGAATGTTGTTTTAGCAAGTGATACTTTTTTGTGCCGTAAACCAATTACCATTTCTGTGGTGCCTCTTTCCTTGATACATTAAATGCTTGCTTATATTTTGTTAAACGGTTAATCCAGCGCTGGTGTTGATGCTATTACTGTCATAGAGGGTAGTCCAAAGACATTGGCGGAAGATAGTGACTTGGTTGTTGTAGGGATTTAGCCGTAGGTCCACTCAGCTCAGCACACCGATGATCAAAGATCAATGATATTCCGTGGTAATGATATGTAATGCTAAATAAGAATTTCGCATTAGATATCATTGGTGGTGGTGGTGGTGGTGATGAATGTGATGATGATGATGATGATAATGATGATGATGATGATGATGATGATGATTACGACAGTAACGATGACGACGACGGCCATGATGATGACGATGATGATGATGATGATGACGATGGCAACGATGACGATGAAGATAATGATGATGATGAAGACGATGATGATAACATCAGCAGCAGTAGCGGTGATGGTGGTGGTGGCAGTGCTTCTACGGAGCCGATGCTAATGACTCTTTCAGTGGTTATATTAATAGGGATTATGTTGCCGACGATTGATGATGATGGTGTTGATGATGATGATGATGATGATGATGATGATGATGATGATGATAATCATCATCATCGTCATCATCATCATCAGCATCATCGTCATGATGGAATGATGGTGGCGTTGTTTTGTAGCCTATGCTAGTGGAGTACTAACGGTGGTTAAGATAGTGATGATGATGATGATGATGATGATGATGATGATGCTGCTGATGAAAACGACGACAACAACATCAACGACGACGGTGGTGATTATGGTGGCGGTGATGAGGGTTATGATGATGATGGCAGTTGTAGTGGTGGTGTTGATGGTGGTGGTGGTGGTGGTGGTGGTGTTGGTGATGATTGTGGTAGTGCTGACGGTAATCATCATTATCATCATCATCATCATCATCATCATCGTCATTGTCGCCATCACCATCATCACTGTGATCTTCATCATAATCGTGATTATAAAGTTGCTGCTGCTGCTGTCGTTGTTGATGAAGACGACGACGGCGACCTCAGCGATGGTGTTCAAAAGGGGTGTCAAAGATCACAAAAGCAGCAAATCTCTTTGATAAGCAACTTCTTCAGTATTTCAATGGACAAATATTTAGCGAGGGAATTTCAAGCCCTTGCTGCACCTCCAGCCTCCAACCTCTGCCTCCAACCTCCAGACACTTCCACTTACCTTTACCTTCCTCTACCGCTCTTCCTCTTCCCGCTCCCCTTGAGCATCTTTTATATACTACCACCCCCACCCCCCACTCCCAATTTCCAGGATCTCCTGTCTCGCATCTTTGCTCACAATCGAAAATCTCACAGCTTCTCGATTCTCTCTTCACCTTTCTTCACTTAATCCTTTCATTTTCCTCTTGTTCAATATTTCTCCATTTCTTCATGTGTATGTATGTATGTATGTACCTATGTATGTGTACATGTATGTAATATAGATGTATGCTTGTATCAATATATGTATGCATGCATGTATGTATGAATGTATGTGCATATTTACGTATGCATGTATGTAAGTATGTACGTGTGTGTTTATGTATGTATGTATGGATGTACGCATGTATATGTATGTATGTAATATATATATGTATGTTTGTATCAATGTACGTATGCATGAATGTATGTGCGTATTTACGTATGCATGTAAGTGTGTGTGTTTGTGTATGTATGTATGTATGTATGCATGCATGTATGCATGCATGTATGTGCGTATTCACGTATGCATGTATGTCTGTGTATATGTATGTGTGTATGTATGCATGTATATTATGTATGTAATATATATATATATATATATATATGTATGTTTGCGTTTATATATCTATGCATATTATCTATGCGGGTATGTATGTGCGTATTTACGTATGCATGTATGCCTCTGTGTATGTATGTATGCTTGTATGTATTTATGTATGTATGTATGCATGCATGTATGTATGAGAGTATTTACGTATGCATGTATGTCTGTGTGTATGCATGTGCCTAAGTATGCTTTATCTGTATGTTCTTGTGTAAT
>NC_068986.1:94218082-94218431 GCF_001194135.2 Octopus bimaculoides | reverse complement strand
TATATATGTATGTATGTATATACACATATACATATATATGTATATCTGCATATATATGTATATATATGCATGTATATATTCATATATATATGTAACTAGGTTCGCATGCACAATAACAAGCACATACAGGAATGCGCAGGCATGTATACAAGCAGACTCACCCACACATACTTATCTCCCGTTCTTTTTGCATCATGCGGCTCTTATGTTTGAGCAATGTACACGGACAGTGTTTTATACCTGTACAAATGCGTGTATGTGCTTATACATACATGTACATGTGCATGGATACATGCACATAGCTACATATATACATATGCATACGTACATATATATATATATATATATA
>NC_068986.1:94214587-94215152 GCF_001194135.2 Octopus bimaculoides | reverse complement strand
TCTTTGTGTTCCTAACGGCAAGCGTCTATGCGTTTATAGGCATTATATATATATATATATATATATAGATAGATAGATAGATAGATAGATAGATAGATAGATATGTATGTATGTATGTATGTATGTATGTATGTATGTATGTATGTATGTATCTCTGTTACTAAGTTTGCGTGTGTAGATTTCACCGCAAATGATTGTATTTGCCATCGCAGGAGTGTACGCTTCAGAGATAGAAAAAACACAGATAGAGAGACTGATAGGGGGAGAAAAGATGGAAGGAGTACAAGAAATAAGGGGAGAAAAACAGAGGGAAAGACATAGCCAATGTATGAGTATAATTTACTTCATGTGAGGCATGTTGTTGTGCAATTATGCATGTGTAGCTGTGTCTGTAGTTGCATATACATGTCTGCTGTGAGGATGATTTAAATGAGAAACAATTGATCTCGCTCGTAAACGTTCTCCACTTCCCTTATCTAAATGCACGCGATTACAAACACACACACACACACACACACACACACACACACACACACACACACACACACACACACACACACACACA
>NC_068986.1:94212867-94213936 GCF_001194135.2 Octopus bimaculoides | reverse complement strand
TATATATATATATATATATATATATATATAACATATATATGCTTTGATGCATATATATGTGTATGTATGTAGTTATATACATGTATATATGAAAAAGAGAGAGAGAAATAGTGTATGCCTGTGCGTGTGTTTATGGAGTGTGTGTGTGTGTGTGTGTGTGTGTGTATGTGTGTGTGTGTGTGTGTGTGTATGTGGGCGTGCGTATGTATCAAAATAGGGACGAAATTATGTAGTAACTAATTCACCCCCGTCAGCTTAGCACACCATTTTCACCTCTTTACATGTACGACAGCTTATGCAGGCGGCGCATGCGTACGTTTATTTCTATCGATCTTCGGAGCCAGCCGAGCGTGCTGACCAGTAATTTGCGAGAAGTGCAATAATTGACAGCAATAGAAAGAAAAGATACTACTCTGGTCTGCCTTTTTGAAACTATAACAAGTCTTTTCAAAATGGCCGACGAACTGTATGCTGCTTGTTAGATATTTATGATGTGTTTTTTTCCTTTATATTTCCATAATATTTTTGCCTAATGCTTTATTTTTCTGTATATATTTTGTAATGAATCGTTCACCAGAGACATTTATTTAAGCTTGTTTCCTCCTTTTCCGCGTTTAGTTGTTGGGGAATAGCAATAAGATCAAATGCTAAAATGGGACAGCAGAAATGTATGTGTTTTCTGTGTGTGCAAATGTGTATGTGTCTGTGTTTGTGTATTTCTCTGTGTGTGTGTTCATGTTTTCCGCAATTCTGTGTTTGTGTGAAACACTTCACACGCACGTCTACATTTTTACAGCAGATTGCTAGTGGATGGATTAGAGGCATGTGTTGTTCGTGTATATTTACACACGCACACATATATTAAATACTCAGCATTTGGATTTCAAGAATACACTATACAGTATGTATATGTATGTATGCATACACACACACACACACACACACACATATATATATATATATACAGATATACAAATATATATATATATATATATATATATAATATATATATAGCCATATATATCTGTATACGTGAATGTATATATATGTTTATAAATATATATATATA
>NC_068986.1:94210891-94212633 GCF_001194135.2 Octopus bimaculoides | reverse complement strand
TCTCTCTCTCTCTCTCTCTCTCTCTCTCTCTCTGAATATATGCATACATACAGAGGGAAATAGATAGATAACATGTATGCGCATGTGTGCACATGTGCGTGCGAGAGTGTGTGTTTTTATCTATGTTTCTATATATATATATATATGTATATGCATGTATGTATATATATATATTAATATATTAATATATTAATATATAAATATACATAAATGTATAGATGTATATAAAAAGATACGTATGTGTAGAATCGTATGTATGTTTATGTAAACGTATATGTGCGTGTGCGTTTGTGTGCTTGTGCGTACGTGTGTGCATGTATGTGTGTACGGATCTCTAGTAAAAATTAGGTATGGAAACAACCACTCTCATCAGCCATTGGTACAGGAATCAACATAGTTTCGGCGCGCTTAATGTCCGAAGATTGTGATTCTAATGGTACTACTTCTCAGGTTGCAACACCGGTTGTGAATATACTCACCGCTGAAGTGTATACTTCAAAGAAAAACACTTAAAACATAGGGGATGACAGTATACGAGTGAGTCAGATATATGTAGTGCAATTCAATACAATTCAATATATAGTCTTTCGACAGGACAGACAAAGGCAGATTGGTAGAAAGAATTTTACTTAATGTAGAAAAAGGTTTTCTTTCAAAGAATATATTAAAGTAACAACTGACATTATCATAAAAAAAGATTAAGGTCGTTTATAGTCTTGTCATAAATACATGCATCACACGAATATTCATATATATGTATATACTTGCATACACACACACGCGCACGCACACACACACACGTATATATATACATATATATATATATATATATAAGAGTGCATGCGTGTGCACATATGTATATGTAGATATGTATACATACACACACACATTTATACACAAACATTTATATACATATGCTATTATGTATTGATATATAAATATATAAAACAATCTTCTATGTACTATGCTAAATATATATGAATATACATACATATATATATATATATATATATATGTTTGTCTCTCTCTCCTCTCTCTCCTTCTCTCTCTCTCCCCTCTCTGTCTCTCTCTCTCTCTCTCTCTCTCTCTCTCTCTCTCTCTCTCTCTCTCTCTCTCTCTCTCTATATATATATATATATATATATATATATATATATATAACCGTTAATCGTACACTAGCCTACAAAAATTTATGTATACATGTACATATGTATATTGCTTCTGATAGGCACTAATGTCTGGTATGCACAAATACAGCCAAACAATCTATGTGTGTATGGATGTATCCATAGATGCATGTAACTTTCTATCTGTGTGTATTTGTATATACATACATACATACATACGTACATACATAGAGAGAAAGAAGTGGAGAGAGAGAGAGAGAGAGAAATGGAAAGAACGAATAATGGATGGAACAATACGAAAATACTCCAAAACAAACGTAAAGTTAGTTTACATTAAGATGTAATAGAGCGGATTAAGATGGATTAGTGTTAAGTGAGACTATCGCCAGTGGCATGTAAACAGATTTCATCAGTATTCCTTTGTTATCTACGGTGCCTATGGCTTTTTTACATTGTGACACACAGACACACGCACGCACATCTATATACGGCAAGGTGCTTCGCTAAATGCTGCTACAGGCTTTATCTCAATATATGTGCAATATATATGTGTGTGTGTGTGTGTGTGTGTGTGTGTGTGTGTGTGTGTGTGTGTGTGTGTGTGTGTGTGTGTGT
>NC_068986.1:94203748-94210678 GCF_001194135.2 Octopus bimaculoides | reverse complement strand
ATGGTAACGTGAAGAAAACATAGTGACAGAGTGAAGGTTACTGATATCAAGTAAACAAAGAGCAGCGTTGTCTTAGCGACAAAAATTTATTGTAAAAATTGCCCCGCAACGACGGTCTATTCAGCTAGTACACACACACACACACACACATACACACACACACACACACACACACACACACATTTATATATATTTATACATATGTATGTATGTATATGTATGAATGCATATGTGTGTATATATCTATATATGTGCATATATAGGCGCAGGAGTGGCTGTGTGGTAAGTGGCTTGCTTACCAACCACATGGTTCCTGGTTCAGTCCCACTGCGTTGCACCTTGGGCAAGTGTCTTCTACTATAGCCTCGGGCCGACCAAAGCCTTGTGAGTGGATTTGGTAGACGGAAACTAAAAGAAGCTCGTCGTAAATATGTATATGTATGTATGTATGTGTGTGTGTTTGTGGGTCTGTGTTTGTCCTCCCAACATCGCTCGACAACCGATGCTGGTGTGTTTACGTCCTCGTAACCTAGGCCTACATAGAATAAGTCCTGGGGTCGATTTGCTCGACTAAAGGCGGTGCTCCAGCATGGCCGCAGTCAAATGACTGAAACAAGTAAAAGAGTAAAAGAGTAAACAGAGAGAATATATATGTGCGTGTGTGTGTATACACACATATATATATATGTGTGTATGATAGATGTGTATGCAAAAGTGGTTAGGGAGTTGCACTCGCGATCATGAGATCATTATTTCAATTCCTAGACCGGGTAGGGTGGTGTGTTGGGTTCTTCAGCAAACACACTTCATCTAACGCTGCTGTTCGGTCACTCGGAAAACCAGATGCACGGTTCACAGAGAACCTGTTCAGGAAACGTCGACCTGATGGAAAGAGTAAGCTAATATATGTCACATACTTTTGATTACAATAAACAAATATCATTTGTGTAAGTCGTTCGGCAAAAGTTGAATGTCCATACGTTGTCTTCGACGGTTTACATCACATGATGGATAAATATAGATATAAAGATATATAGATATAGATATACATATAATAAAATGAAAGATGGTTAGACGTTTTCAGTATTATACGCTATTTTAAACTCATTTTTACCTATTATTCACACATGTGCACACATACACACACATGTATGTATGTATGTATATATGTATGCATGTATGTATGTATGCATGTATGTATGTATGTATGTATAGGGAGAATTCACAAAAAAAACAACAACAAACGAAGACAGGTGGTGTAGAAAATAAATAGATGTATTAGTATACCGCTCGGGAATTGAAAAAGTCTTTAACGTTTCGAGCCTACGCTCTTTGTATGTATATATGTATGTATGTATGTATGTATTCTTTTATTCTTTTACTTATTTCAGTCATTTGACTGCGGCCATGCTGAAGCATCGCATTCGGTCGAGCAAATCAACCCCAGGACTTATTCTCTATAAGCCAAGTGCTTATTCTATCGGTCACTTTTGCAGAACCGGAAAGTTACGGGTGCATAAACACACCAGCATCGGTTGTCAAGCGATGTTGGGAAGACAAACACAGACACACACAAACACACAAACGCACACACACAAACGCACACACACACACACACACATACACACACATGCACACATACGCACGCACGCGCACACACACACACACACACACAATTATATATACGACGGGTTTCCTTCAGTTTCCGGCTTCCAAATCCACTCACAAGTCTTTGGTAGGCCCGAGGCTATAGTAGAAGACACTTACCCAAGGTGCCACACTGTGGGACTGAACCCGGAACCATGTGGTTGAATGTACGTATGCATGTATGTATGTATGTATGTATGTATGTATTGTGTATGTATGCACACACATCAATACATGATTATCCGCCAGTTTCAGCGATAACTATTCTGTTGTCCTCTAATTTGAATTACCCTTTTATTGAATCCGGAAGTGGAACTTCCACACGTCGCAACTCATTTGAGACATGATGACCCGTATTGCCGAAGGAAGGTTCTCGTTGAGTTAACTGCCGGACCTGCTCATACCACTGGTATTTCTTTTAGACAATATGGAGGAATCTGTATACTCGTTCAACTTGCTAGAAATAATACCCAGAAGCAGGTATAAATGTATGATTCTCACTTTGCACCCACTTGGGTTTGGCGTTCAGTTCCACCGAGCGGCACCTCGGGCACGTGTCTTCTACAGTAGCTCCGCATCGATCAATGCCTTGTGTGTATATTTGGTAGACGTATACTGTATGTGTATGTGTGTGTGTGTGTGAGTATGAGTGTGAGCGTGTATGTGTGTTTGTGTTTGTATTTATGTATCTTTGTGCTTGTAATTGCCCCCCCCCCGCTTGACACTGATGTTTGTTTGATTACATCCCTTAAGCTAGCAGTTCAGCAAAACACCACGATAGAATAAGTGGATACTGGGATCAATTTACCCGACTTAAACCCTCCAAGGCGATGCTCCAGGATGGCCATCTATCTATCTATCTATCTATCTATCTATCTATCTATCTATCTATCTATCTATCTATCTATCTATCTATCTATCTATATAGCTCGCTAGCCATCGTCTGTACGTGTATATATACATACATATATAATGAATGAAACAAGTAAAAGGTGGGTGGTGGAAGGATTTAAAACAATCTTCAAATTACACTCTTATGTCTTAAAAAGAGCATGTAACTTGGCCTTGTGTTCTTAGGATGCAAGAAAATATCGGGATGGTCACAACCGGAATGTCCTTAATCATAAATCTACTTCATCAGCTCTGACCTGGAAATCTACAACTCGTAATTACATAACGGATTTCAATTGTTGTAAAATCAAAGTTGTCTTTTCTAGGGTGTGATTTGAACCTACGACGAACTAGGTAAGTAAAACAATACTACGAAACATCCAAGCGGTTCAGCCACATCTTCGCCTCGCAGCTATTTACATATAAACACATCCAACTTCTATACAATAAATCTTAATACCGAATTAACATTCTTAGTATAGGTAGCATTGTTATTGGTCTTGTTGTCATTGTTAGAGGGAGGATATATTGGAGGTGGCGCTGTTGCCAATGGTACAGTTCTTGTTTATTTTTAAATGTTAGTTCATTATTTTTCCTTGTTTTCTTTGCTTTTTGCGTGCGTGTGTGAGTTTTTTTTATGTATTTTTCCTTTTCTATTGTAGACTATATCGGTTCGTGATTTACTTAATAGAGACGAAGTCCGAACGTACGTATCTCTACTTATCTATCTATCTATCTATCTAGCTATCTATCTATCTATCTATCTACCTACCTGCCTACCTATATATATATATATATATATGTGTGTGTGTATGTGTGTGTGTGTGTGTGTGTGTGTGTGTGTGTGCATGTGTAGTATAAATGCATATATATCATATGTATTCATATGCATACATACAAATTCAAAATATAAAATGGCGACAGTTTACCCGTCACACCCTGTATATAGGCGCAGGCGTGGCTGTGTGGTAAGAAGCCTTCTTCCCAACTACATGATTCCAGTTTCAGTCCCGGAACCATGTGGTTCAGGCAAGTGTTTTCTAATATAGCCACAGTACAGCCAAAGAGCTGTGAGTGGATTTGGTAGACGGAAACTGAAAGAAGCCCATCGTATATATGTGTGTGTGTGTGCGTATATGCGTGCGTGTGTGTGTGTGTGTGTGTGCGTGTGTGTGTGGTTGGGTGGGTGTCTGTGCCTTTCTTTGTCCTAACACTTCTGCTTGACATATGTATGCATGTATGTATAATAAACAGAGCAATGTGAGTAGTAAGAAACATGGGCTTGAGAGAGAGAGTGAGAGAGAGAGAAGAGGCAGTAAAGAAGACGATTAAACATGGGGAGAACGAGGAGGTGAGGTTGGTTATTCTGTGCCTCGGACTTGAATTGAAGCGATGCTGTTGCGTGTCACATTTATTAATCTGCGACCCCAACCTAATTATAAATGTAGCGTGGATGCTTGCGTGTTCGCTGTTAGGTACATACCTGTGAACATCTATGTATCTGTGTAAGTACGTACACACACACATTCACCATCATACACACACCCACTCAAACAGATACTCACGCACACGCACGCACACACGCACGTACACTCACACATCTATGTATCTATGTGTGTGTGTGTGTGTGTGTGTGAGTATGTACATTTTATTGTGTGTTAGTATGGAAAATTACATATTATGACCCTTTTTCAGGGTCTTTGTTTGCATCCCTTTCTTAAGGGTCAGTCACATAAGGATTTTACCGAAACTGATTTAACCCACGAGATTATCTGCTTTGTAATTTATTTTTATATCATTGTTCATGTAATTTCTTTGGTTTTTTTTTCGTGATTTTTATTTTTTAACATGTTAACCCATTCTACCCCTTAATGAGTATACCCTGTGTTGTGTCGACGCCCCCAAGCGAAAACGTAGGCTCGACCAAGACATATAGATAGAGGTAGTCTGACCGTGGTAGGAAGGGACTGCCAGTCGACTGACAGTTGAGTAGCCGTCGTGTAGCGGTTGAGCAGAGATCATCCGAAGATGCTAGATAGCAGTAGCTTGAGACATAACACCCTGCTTAGCATTTGCCTGTACGTCTTCATTTCTACCCCTTTTGGAAATGTGCTTCCACCATCACACAGTCCTTTATACTTGACCAAACCAAATTAAATTCTCACTCTCTCTCTTTCCCCCATCCCTCTCTCTTTCTCTCTCTCTCTTTCTCTTTCTCTCTCTCTCTCTCTCTTTCTCTTTCTCACCCCAGGCGGTAGATCTTTGAGACAAACCATCACTCACCGCAAATACACTAACGAGGAAACATCTATACGGGAGCTCATCCTGTTAAAAACCGTAATCCAACTTCTCCTCATACGGCATCCTTTCATGTTTGCAGGACACATTGGACAATTTTCATTATAAACTCTGTAAGATATTGTTGTTGGCACTGCGTCGCTTACGACGTCGAGGGTTCTAGCTGATCCGATCAACGGAACAGCCTGCTCGTGAAATTAACATGCAAGTGGCTGAGCACTCCACAGACACGTGTACCCTTAAGGTAGTTCTCGGGGATATTCAGCGTGACACAGAGTGTGACAAGGCTGACCCTTTGAATTACAGGCACAACAGAAACAGGAAGTAAGAGTGAGAGAAAGTTGTGGTTGAAGAGTACAGCAGGGTTTGCCACCATCCCCTGACGAAGCCTCGTCGAGCTTTAGGTGTTTTCGCTCAATAAACACTCACAACGTCCGGTCTTGGAATCGAAACCGCGATCCTATGACCGCGAGTCCGCTGCCCTAACCACTGGGCCATTGCGCCTCCACTCTGTAAGATATAAGAGAATCGAAACGATCAAGGCTTCAATATATTTCACCATAGCACGCCGAGCGAAATGCTAAGCGGTATTTCGTCTGCCGCAACGTTTTGAGTTAAAATTCCAACAATGTCGACTTTGCTTTTCGTCGTTTCGGGGTCGGTAAATTAAGCACCAGTTGCATACAAGGACGATCTAGTCGATTGGCTCCCTCCCTCAAAATTTCGGGCCTTCTGCCTAGAGTAGAAAAAAATATATTTCCTCATAGTTCTGCCTGATCATGGCCGACCTGAGGCTAGAAACCGTGATACGAATCCCTTTTGGCAAGCAATCGAGCCAACAAGAAAGCCACTATTCTCTGGTATGCTGCGTCAAATAATAAATTCATTTCCCTTCACGTCCAGTAGTCTTAAAACATCGGAAAATGCAGTGCTAGACGCCACATCAAGAAGTCACGTGGTTTAGTGGTTCGGGTATACAGATCACAGTCGAAAGGTCGTCATTTCGATACCTGTTGGTGCGTTGTGTCCTTGGGCAAGGCATTTTACTTCACGTGCCTTCAGTCCACTCTGCTGGCAAAAATTAGTTGCACCTATATTTCAAAGAGCCAACCTTGTCAGATTGTGTGTCACGCTGAATATCCCCGAGAACTACGTTAAGGGTACACGTGTCTGTGGAGTGCTCAGCCACTTGCACGTTAATTTCACGAGCAGGCTGTTCCGTTGATCGGATCATCTGGGTCTCTCGTCGTCGTAACCGACAGAGTACTAGAGAAAGATACTAAGACAGGATGGTCGTGGCTGGAAAGTATTTGATCATTGGCCTGCTTGACCCGGTACCAGACAATAAAATCATCAACATCAATACCACCTTTGAACAAGGAATAGCTGATGAAATTCTTCAAATCACATCTTACCGTGTTTAGAAAACGAATTTCTGGGTAATGTAGTTGCATTAGCTTAAGGTGAAATAGCCACGGCTGGGACGCCAAACAGATTGTGAAGCTAATTGAGGAACGGTCTTAGCTTTACAGCTGCATACTTACTTACAATTAGTTTTATTTTTCGGAGCTGGATGAAGTTAGACAACAACAACAACACTAAGCCATCATACCCGCCTCACACCAATACTGCTGAACCAATCAACCATGTCATCTGTTTTTAATTTTATAGCCTACTAGCAGTATAACCCGGCGCTGCTCGGGATTAAGCTAGGATTATTAAATGATTAAGCCCTTTATTTCAAACCAAAATAAGTAAGATCTGATTGTTTATTCAAAATAAGTAACATCGACATCAGATTTGAGCGAAATCCGTTGAAATTGGTTTGGCTGAAAATGGTTTGCTGGCAATTTGATTGGGAAATCCCATAAGGAATCAGTTTATTGGTTATTTTCACTTATTGACTCATTAGAGATCTGCATAGGAGAAGGTTGATCTGAAGGTTTGCATTGGGGATCTGGATTGGAGTAACTTAGGAAAGCTTACCAACAACCTTAACCAAAAAATAAGGAGCCTGTCCCTTCTAGGTTAACTCTAACCCTAACCCTAAACCCTAACCCTAACTCTGACCCTAAAACCGTAACCCTAACCCTA
>NC_068986.1:94199562-94202987 GCF_001194135.2 Octopus bimaculoides | reverse complement strand
CTCTCTTTTTTCTTTCTCTCTCTCTTTCTTTCTTTCTCTCTCTCTCTTTCTTTCTCCCTCTCTTTCTTTCTTTCTCTCTCTGTTGCTCTCTCTCTTCTTCACGCGCGTACGCACAGATTTGACTTCGCCATGTCAACAAACTTCAAAATTGGTAAAAGTTTATCGATTTTTACAGCTATACGCGGGTGCCTCTGTGAGAAAAAGTTGACAAAAACACAGATAGGGTCATGAACAATGTACTCCTAAAATTGGAGCGACATGCGTGCTAATTTGTGGACGTGCATAACCCACATCACGTACACACACACACAAACATCTTGTGTTTTATAGATATTGATAAGTATTACTATAGGCAGGAGCAGACGGGATTCACATCTCTACACCCCCAACGGGTGACTGCATCTGCGGCCCCCGATGAAGTGCTGTGTCCTTAGACATGGTCTTTAGTGTGCGAGTGCATGTGTTTATTTATATATGGTTATATACTTCCCCACCTCCCAACACCCTCACATCACACCACACCAATACCCTCGCATCACACCACGCACACACTACAACTGACCAACTACTTTCTCCCTTTCTCCCTTCCCCCATTTTCACACTACATACGTCAAGATCACCAGCAGTCTACCTCCCACACACAGCCCCTCGTTCCCGATCACCGTTTGTTATCTCCCCCTTTCTTAGCTCTCCTGAAATAAGAATTTCTAACTTCCGGTCAGCCATTGTTATGATCGGCCATTATTATGATTGACCGTTGACTGAACACTATTCAATTTTTTTTCTCCGTGTTTTTCTCCTTGTCTCCGTATTCTTTCTGTTGAAGAGCGTAGCTCGAAACGTCAAAGACTTTCCGTATTCCCGAGCGTCATACTAATATATACTTTTGTTATTTACACCACCTGTCCTCGTCTGTTGTTATTTTTTGTATATTCTCCCATATATACTTATGTACATAAATATGAATATTTTAGATACACATTTATGTGTGTGTGTACGTGAATGTGTATATACATACATATGTACATACATACATACATATATACGTACGTACATACACACATCATCCTAAGCACTAGGCTACGCACATTCACAATCACGCGCGCTCGCACACACACGCATCTGTAGATAGATAGATAGATAGATAGATAGATAGATAGATAGATAGATAGATATGTAGAAAAGTAATACAATATACTATATTGTTATATATTGTGTCTTTATTTTCTTGTTTCAGTCATTGGATAGCGGCCATGATATGACATTGTCTTGAAAAGATTGTCAGAAGACGAATGTGTGTGTGTGTATGTGTTTGTGTGTGTGTATGAATGAATAAATGTATGTATGTGTCTATACATGTGTGTATGAATGTACGTACGTATGTGTGCGTATACATGTATGTCCGTGTGCGTTTCATTGGGGAAGAAAGAAAGGAAGGAAGAAAGAAAGAAAGAAAGAAAGAAAGAAAGAAAGAAAGAAAAAAAGAAAAGAGAGAAAGAAAGACAATTAGATTTAAGGAACACAAGACGGAACGGTTGATGGTGAGAATAAAAATGGTTCCAGAAATTAATTTCTAAGGAATCTGTTATTAAGTTTAAATCACCCACAGAGTCTCAGTTAGTGTATTTCCGGTAAGGAGAAGGTAGGGGGTTCGGGGGCTAGTTGTGAATCTGACCACCACGTTATTTATTACATCACTGCCCCGGGACAGACGACTTCGACGGGTTCTCTGATATCACATCAACCATCCACATCTCATCAACTTTTACAGCCATCATCATCATCATCATCATCCTCATCGTCATCATCATCGACGTCGTCGTCATCATCGTTGTTGTCGTCGTCGTCGTCATCATCGTCCGCCATCGCCATCGCCATACGTCGTCATTATTATCGTCCTTGTCGTCAGAATTGTTATGGTTCTACAAATCTGTCATCATCATCATCATCACCATTACTACCTACACCACCACCACCATCACCACCACCACCACCACCACCGCCATCACCATCACCAGCACCAGCAGCAGCAGCACCACCACCACCACCACCACCTCTTCCTTCTTTTTCTTCTTTTTCTTCTTTTTCTTCTTCTTCTTCTTCTTCTTCTTCTTCTTCTTCTTCTTCCCTTCCCTCTCCTCCTCCTCCTCTTCTTCATCATCATCACCACCACTACCACCACCACCACCACCACCATCATCATCATCATCATCATCGCCCTACTGATGCAAGTCACACCTCTTCTGTGTCGATTGTTGTTTCTTTTTTCTTTTTGGTCCTTTCATCAACTTTTGCTACCTCTCTTCTTTTTTCTTTCTCTGTGTAAACTTTCTCCCCCGCTCTCCCCACCCCCACTTTTTCTTCTTTTTGGCTATTTGTTTCCTTCTCCTCTCTGCATCACCCACTTCGCTAGGCTCCCCACAAATATCATTCCCGAGGCACAAACCCTGACACAGCGTCACCTCAACGCTACAGGAGATCTTCTCATTAACAAACAAAAAAAAAAGAAGAAATAAAAAATAAAAAATAAAAAAATAAAAGGAAACACACAAAAAAACAACACCAATACTAACCCGTATTTAATTAAGAAATAGTTTCTACTTCTCTAGACAAACACGTGATCGTGTGGATTGAGTTACCGGACAAATAGCCGAGAGGACGACGGTTCTAATACTGCGGCAGACATCTTCAGTTGCAACCACGGCAACTATAATGACAGTCCACACGCCTTTCTGCAGGTAACGCGGTGTATCTTATTCTCCTCTATCAAAACTGACCGGAAGTTAAATAACAAAAACAACAAGTGAGTGAGTGCGTCACGATCAACAATAATATGAATGGGAGCTTTTGCGTTCGAAGTATTAGAAATAGCAGCGAAATCTCCTCTGTGTTATAGTCTTCTGTGTTACAAAAGGAGGCTCTGGGTAATGCAATTCTGGATTTCCTATATTTAGGAATGAATCAAATGGAATGGTCATAGCTGGGATGCCTTTGTTCGTAGTTCTGTTTGATCACTGATGTCCTGGGGTTAAACAGCAACAGCAGTAGCAACGGCGATTATCGCCATATGAGAAGATGATGAAATCATTATGCATTCGCTCGAACGGCTAGAAATAGCAGCCAAATACCAGCTGGAATTACTCCACCACCACCACCACCACCACCACTAACAACAAAATTAGACAATTTTGTCGTCCTTCATATACAAAAAGATTGGATGGTCATGTGTGGATTGCATCTAAACAATAACACCACAACCACCACCGCCACTACTACTACTACTACTACTACTACTACTACTACTGCTGCTGATGCTGATGCTGCTAATACTACTACTACTACTACCAAAAGACCACCAACACCACCACCGCCGCCACCAGCACCACCACCAGCACCAGCACCGCCACCACCGCCGACACCTCCAC
>NC_068986.1:94196650-94199521 GCF_001194135.2 Octopus bimaculoides | reverse complement strand
AGCTGGCAGAATCGTTAGCACGCTGGACGAAATGCTTAACGGTATTTCGCCCGTCTTTACGTTCTGAGTTCAAATTCCGCCGAGGTCGACTTTACTTTTCATCCTTTCGGGGTCGATTAAATAAATACCTGTTGAGAACTGGGCTCGATGTAATCGACTATCCCTCTCCCGCAAATTTCAGGCCTTGTGTCTATAATAGAAGGGATTATTAAGCTTGTTTAAGGCAGCGAGCTGGCAGAATCGTTAGCCCGCCGGACGAAATGCTTAGCGGTATTTCGTCTGTCTTTACGTTCTGAGTTCAAATTCTGCCGCGGTCAACTTTGCCTTTCATCCTTTCGGAATCGATGAAATAATTACCAGATATAATCGACCTCCCCTGCAATTGACCACCTCTGAAATCATTATTAAGCTTGTTTATATATAAACTAAGATTAGATATTGATGCAAGTTTTTAATTTAGAACACTCTAAAACAGGTGATTTTGATCACTTTGAAATAAGTTTGTATCATATGAAATCAGGACTGTCTGAGGCTGGTTGGTATCCTAGTATATTCATTCGTTTTAAGAATGTGAGAGGTGGAGGACGTAAAGAAGATTTGGCTTCTAGTTCAAGGAGGTCAAGCGAATGCATGAAGGCTTCAGAGAAAAGTAACCGTTTTATACTCTCTGAATATATCGTACTCAAATTCGCTGTGGTTGTCGTATGAGACGGCGAGGAAACCTCTGCACGGTGGTTCGATCTACTAGAAATAGCAAATAATCTTCTTCAAATGAAACCATACCAACTTAACAATAGTTAAATACGCAGGATGAGTTAATACTGAATATAATGTGAAAGAAGAACAGAAAGGATGATCACAGACAGAAGGCCGCTTAATCAATATGTACTTGACACATGGAAATAGAGATGGTTTATGCGAATACCGTCAGTGAACGACATTGATTGTGATTCAGTTCAAAGTGACATTAAAGGTAAGTGCTTTATAAAATCTTCAATATATTCCCACACACACCACCAAATACTATTTCCAGATAATCGAGAAAATATACGAGTTTACACGAGAAAGAAAAAAAAATGGTACTCCGTTAGTTATGACGACGATATTCCAGCTGATCTAATCAGCAGAATAGCCTGCTCGTGAAATTAACGTGCAAGTGGCTGAGCACTCCACAGACACGCGTACCTTAATGTAGTCCTCGGGAAGATTCTGCGTGATACAGAAGGTGACAAGGCTGGTCTTTTAACATACGGGTACTACTCAGTTTTGCCGGTTGAGTGGACTGGAGCAATGTGAAATAAAGTATTTTGCTCAAGGACACAACACCCTACTGGGTATTAAACTTACGGCTTTACGACCGTGAGCTGACCACCCTTAACCAATGAACCATGTACCCTCACACAGGAGAAATAACACAGACAGTGACAGTAACAACAACAACAAAACGATCAATGCTGTTATTGTCTTCCTTCCCCAACGATATAGATGCCCACAAAATATACTTAAGAATAAATACTTTACATTAGAAATATGGAAAACGTTTAAAGTCCTGCGTTATAACACTAATAACGTTAACAATTGCAGCGTGGAAGATGCTTCTAAGCCATTTAAGAACATACAGAAACCGTTAGTTTCACTTCAACATTAAAATTTAATTGTGTCAAAATATTTTCGTCACTTTGAAACGGCGACCTGTTTACTGAGAAAACTTCGTGCTGCGTCACGATCTCAGATCAAGTCATGTGCTATGCAAGTACATTTTTGTAACTAATAACATTAAAATCTAGAAACAGGTAAAAAGCTAAAAACAAGTAAGAAAAAAAAACACTCAAAAATTTAATCACTCGTCACATTTATGTTCCAATGATTCAAGAAAGCTTATTACCGGATAACACAATACTCACAGCTTCGAATTGTTCTTAAATCTGATAAGACAAAGCCTTTCACAATGAGGACGGTCCTCAAAGCACTATCTCTCACATTCAACTCAGACAAGCATGAGATGGTGAGGAAACCTCTACGCAGTGGTTCGATCTACAAGAAATGGCAAATAATCTTCTTCAAATGAAACCACACCAACTTAACAATAGTTAAATACGCAGGATGAGTTAATACTGAATATAATAAGAAAGAAGAACAGACAGGATGATCACAACCAGAAGGCCGCTTAATCATTATGTAATAACTTCCCTGATCCGAATCATTGTACTGAACTGTAAACCAACCACCGATAAATTTTGGTGAGCAGCAACGTTTGTGCTCTGACCGCGCTCTCTTAGCACGCTTTCGCGATAATGGTTTCAGTTACATTAGGAATAATTTAAAGAGCTCGAAACTCTACCGTACGATGCTAGTACATTGTATACTGGCACAGAGCGGTAGCCAACAAATAACCTCCAGTACTTGTTTGTTCCCTTCTTTCAATGTCTAAAGACGAAATTAAACTGAGCGACATTTGTATACGGAAAGTAAACCAAATGCTGCGAAGAACACATTGTCTGATGCTCTAACAATTCTACCACTCTACTGGCAATTCACTAGTAATCCATGTATTTCTTTATGTTTAATACCCAAATAATTAGTCGCGAGGGTTATATTATGTTTGTGGATAAATTACATGAATTTCAGAAGTTCAAATGACCATCAGCCTAGATTCATCTGTCCTAAAATTATTCAGGGATCGCTTGTTACATATATCAGTGTGTATGTCTGTCACTATGTATATGCATGCATAAAGATACACACGCGCTCGCACACACACACAAAGATATATAGATAAAGATGTATATATATATATATTTGTTTGTTTGTGTGTGTGTGTGTGTGTGTGTGTGTGTGTGTGTGTGTGTGTGTGTGTGTGTGTGTGTGTGT
>NC_068986.1:94195262-94196640 GCF_001194135.2 Octopus bimaculoides | reverse complement strand
ATATATATATATATATATAGTCAATCCAAACAATTTCAAGCAAGAAAAAACAACAACGCGAGGACGTGGTACAAGTACTGTGTTGTTGGACGCTCAACAAAGGAAAGAAAAGAAAGACGATTTCACGTTTCGAGCGGGGCTCTTCATCAGAAATATAGAAAAAGTCCAAAGAAGGGAAGACAGAGAAAGAAAATCACCAACAATACACACGCGGTCACATATTAAAATGACCGGAAGGGAATGGGTGAAGAAAAAGTTCTTTTCAAAGACAGGAGAGTGCAAGAGAAGGAGGTGTGTGTGTGTGTGGTTGTGTGTAATGATAGCACGTGTATGTGCGTATGTGTGTGTGCTTGTGGCTGTTTATGTATGTGTGTGGTTGGACTTTGTGTCGCTTAATGCCGTAGGAAGAATTTTGGTAGGAGTGGCTGTCTGTTGTGTGTCTCCCTACACATGTGCGTAGGAGAATGGCCAGTAGAAAGGTGTTACGTTCTGAGTTCAAATTACGCCGAGGTCGACTTTACCTTTCATCCTTTCAGGGTCGATAAATTAAGTACCAGCTATGCACTGGGGTCGATGTAATCGACTTAATCCCTTTGTCTGTCCTTGTTTGTCCCCTCTATATTTAGCCCCTTGTGGGCAGTAAAGAAAGAAGAAAGGTGTTTAACTGGTAGTTTGAAGTATGTGTGTGCGTGTATGTATATGTTGTGTGTGTGTTTGTGTATGTATATGTTGTGTGTGTGTTTTATAATCAAATTACGTGTATAAGGAATGCCTTTTTGTCAAAAATTAGATTTAAAAAGTATGGGAGTTACTTATACATGCAAAGTATTATAATCCCTTACAAAACCTTTTTTTCCAAATTTTAAGCCACTCACCCTCACACAAATTAGGGAGTTCCTTACACACGAGGGTTCCTTATACACGTTAAAATACGGAATATACATGCACAATATATAACCATGTATATGTGACTATTATATATATGAGAGAGAGAGAGAGAGAGAGAGAGAGAGAGAAAAGGAGAGAGAAAGGGGGGGAGACAGACAAGCAGACATAAACTGATAGAAAGAAAGTAAGATAGATAGATAGATAGATAGATAGATAGATAGATAGATAGATAGATAGATAGATAGATGCATAACGTTTTCCCGTACATCACTAATATAGAATGTTTACATTATTATTTATACTACAGTGTGTCTTAGTAATATTTACTTGTACGACAGATCTTCAGATTTACGTTGTTTTGTGCATGAAATAGATATTGCTTAATTAATGACGATCTGTCAGACGCACAACTATGCAAATTAATATGCTATCCTAATTCCTGGCTGATTTATAAATTAGCTATGCAGCTGATCTATGCCAGTGTTTGGGG
>NC_068986.1:94193501-94194287 GCF_001194135.2 Octopus bimaculoides | reverse complement strand
ATCAGTGTGGTAGTCGTCGTCATCATCATCATCGTCATCATCGTCATCATCATCATCACTATCGTTGTCGTCGTTGTCGCGTTGTCATCATCGTCATCATTATGATGATGATCGTCACCACCACCACCACCACCACCACCACCATCATCATCATCATCATCATCACCTTTAACTTGGTCGTCTTCGTCATCATATCACGGTCACCATAATCAGCACTTCTACCATCACCATCACCATCAGCATCACCGTAACCGTCGCCGTCTTCATCGTCTTCATCAGTCACATCAATCATTAATCACCTTTGCACCACACCCTTCCCTTTTCTTTCTGTCTGTGCCTTTCCTTCTCTCCGTCTTCCTTTCTGCCTTTCTTCCTTTCTTTGCTCTGTGTCCACCCACCACCCTTAACTGCACATATACCCGACACTAAATATAGCTTAGGCAGAGACATAAAGAAATATAGACGCATAAATATCCATATACATGCCCGACGCACACAAAGGAACGGACGCATACTTATACACTTACACACGTATGCGCCCACATACATATGCGTACACTCACACCTATACTTGTGACCATACGTATAGCCCTCCAGCAGCACAACACACACACACACACACACACACACACACGCTAGTGCGCATGTCTTACCTCCACGCCTACAACAGTTCATCATCCATAAACTCTGTGATAAAAAAAAGAAACGAACAAAAATAAAAATAAAAATAATTCACCGCTCTTTCCACAAAGCCATGTCATAGAAAGACCAGCACCAGCACCACAG
>NC_068986.1:94184842-94189641 GCF_001194135.2 Octopus bimaculoides | reverse complement strand
ATATGTACTCTTATGTTCATATGCAGGTGTGTTTATGTATACTTAATATATTTTCCATGTCTCTACAATACCGTATATTACTGATATACGAATGTTAGTACTTGATATCTCAAGATAGAACTATTGGCTTGGCAAGAAAGTAATTTCTTTTTACGCAAATAGATAGAGCTACGATTTTTTTTTAATGACTTTTGTCAGTTATAATTTTTCCTTTTGACATTTGATAGCCGTTGCTTTTAACTTACTCTAGAAGCAAATTGCACGTAATTTTCTTTACATCAGTTAGTTCAGTGTCAATTTTAACATGGAGTGCAAAAAACGAACATTTTCACCATATTTTACTTTTTTCTTTCTGTAAAAACAAGAAAGCTGCTGAGGCTCACAAAGAGATATTGATTGCTTAACAGAATGCACAATTCAGAAATAATTTTAAAAATTCAGTTTGGAGATTTTTCACTCAAAGATGACTAACGTTTTGGTCGACCTACTGAATTCGATGATGACCGAATCAAAGCTATAATTGAATCTGATTGTCATATAACTGTGCGAGAGGTTAAATGTATCACATACAACAATTGAAAATCACTTAAACCCTCTTGGACTCATTAAGAAGCTCGATTTGTAGGTTCCACATAAATTGAAAGAGATCCACTTAATACAACGAATCAATATTTGCGATATGCATCTCAAACGCAATGAAATTGACCTGATTTTGAAACGAATCAACACAGGTGATGAAAAATGGATTGTCTACAATAGCATCAATCGAAAACGATCATGGTCCAGTCGTAATGAACAAGCAGAAATCACATCGTAAGCTGAATTTTTAGCCGTTGTGTATTTTGCGGTTGGGACGCTCTTTCTGAAACCAGCTGGTAAGACCATCGAGTTTCTCCCCTCTCTGTCTTCCATGGCTTCTTTTTACCCAGGTGTCGACAATTATTAAAGCCTTTTCTTTCTCATATAGCGTGCAATGAAATGAGTCTGCTGTCTCCTTCTGTTGTTGAGAATCTCCAGATAACCTTTGCACATCTAAGAAACTCACCATTTGTCACTTTATCTGGACAAGACATATTCAGAACTCTTTTCAGGAACCATATTGATAACGTTTTGCAGTATTGATAACGTTTTGCAGTATTGATAACGTTTTGCGTTTAATGTTCCAGATAATGCGACTATATACAACGGCAAGTTTTATATATACCTTTAAGACTGTTTTCTGCAATGTTTTTTTATAGCCGTTTGATGATAAATAGTATTTGATAAATCATACGTAGTCAGTCTTTATTTCATTCACGCATGAAAAGCATAAAACATTGTGCAACAAGTTTATTAGATATATATGATTATTAAGTCTTTATTCCTACGCTAACGACTGTGCGCAACATATGAAACTCTGAGATAGCGAAGTCTAGATAGCCGCATATATATCTATTTCAATATATCTATATGTGGAGGCGTAATGGTCCAGTGGTCAGGGCAGCAAACTCGCGGTCGTGGGATCGCGGTTTCGATTCCCAGACCCGGAGTTGTGAGTGTTTAATTAAGTGAAAACATCTAAAGCTCCACGAGGCTCCGACAGTGGGTGGTGGCGAGCCCCGCTGTACTCTTCCACCACAACTTTCTCTCACTCTTTCTTCCTGTTTCTGTTGTGCCTGTAATTCAAAGGACCAGCTTTGTCACACTCTGTGTGTCTGTGGAGTGCTCAGCCACTTGCAAGTTAATTTTACAAGCAGGCAGTTCCGTTGATCGAATCAACTGGGACCTTCGTCGTCGTAACCGACGGAGTATCACGATATCTATATACTTATTCAGTGAAGGCGCGTGGCTTAGTTGTTAGGGAATTCGGCTCACGATCGTAAGGTCGTAAGTTCAAATCCCAGCGGCGCGTTGTGTCCTGAGCAAGACTTTATTTCACGTTGCCCTAGTCAACTCAACCAGCAGAAATGAGGTATACCTATATTTAAAGGGGGGGGGGTCAATCTTGTCCTCTTCTGTGTCACGCTGAATCTCCTTGAGTACTACAGTAAGGGAACACGTGTTTGTGGAGTGCTCAGCCACTTGCACGTTAATTTCACGAACAAGCTGTTCTGGTGATCGGATCCACCTACCTACCAAATCCACCTTTCTTGTTATTACCAGCGAAACCAATGAGCATTAAACATTGAGTAACATAAACACTTCCCCTTATAATTTTGGCATAAGGTAAGCAATAATGAGCGGAGGGGTGCTGCACCAATACTTCGGGTCCAGTCCTCCACGAAACAAAATGTTTAACTTTGGTGACATTTGGATTCACAACGTATAGAGCCGGAAGAAATAAAGCAAAGCATTTCATCCGACGCGGTAGTGATTTCGCCAGTCAGCTCGCTGACTTCACATTCTACACCATTCTACAACATTCTATAGCATTCTACAGCAGAGTACGAAATACGTTAATTTCACATGCAAGCTGTTCCGTTGATCGAATCAAATGGAACCCTTCTCGTCGTAACCGACGGAGTGCCAGCTAATACACGAAGATATAGCAAGAAAAACTGATGAGCATTTAATCATACTTTGAGCACACACATGTGTTCATTTTACTCACTATAACGACAGAGGCACACTAGAAGGCAACCGATACATATGAACCATTATGACATATATTCAGATTTGCCTTGACTCCAAACATCAGCTCAGAAATCCATCGCAAACTACACAGAACATGAAACTCAACACAACTACATTCACGCCGTCATCATTTTCATCCTTGTTCCCTCCACCACCATTTAGTGCCACTATCCCACAATAGGCCATCATTACCAATACTGCCAACACCGCTACCACCACCACCATCACCACCACCACCACCACCACCACCACTAACAGCAACAAAAGACAAAAATAGGAACCAACGTGAGAGCCACTAGATAGTTGCTTGATATGCTAAAAATAGTAGCCAGGAGTGGCTGTGTGGTAAGTAGCTTGCTTACCAACCACATGGTCCCGGGTTCAGTCCCACTGCGTGGCATCTTGGGCAAGTGTCTTCTACTATAGCCTCGGGCCGACCAAAGCCTTGTGAGTGGATTTGGTACACGGAAACTGAAAGAAGCCCGTCGTATATATGTATATATATATGTATGTGTGTATGCGTTTGTGTGTCTGTGTTTGTCCCCACAACATCGCTTGACAATCGATGCTGGTGTGTTTATGTCCCCGTAACTTAGCGGTTCGGTAAAAGAGACCGATAGAATAAGTACTAGGCTTCCAAAGAATAAGTCCTGGGGTCGATTTGCTCGACTAAAGGCGGTGCTCCAGCATGGCCACAGTCAAAAGACTGAAACAAGTAAAAGAGTAAAGAGTAAAGAGTAAATGTTCTTTCAATCACACTCTACTTTCTTTAGACGGATGCGTTGGATAACGTTGGTCCGGATTCATTGCACATAAGGACACGAGACGGTCATGAGTGGAATGCCTTTGATCATACCACGGCACTGACTTTGGGCTAAACAACAACAACAACAACAACAACAGCAACAGCAGCAGCAGCAGAGCCGCAAGCACCCCCTTTCTAGCCGCCAACGGTGTTTAACGATAACAAAATGGCGACCATCATTAAACTTCGCCAGCGGTTGCACTAATGAGGATTGTTGGCTCTCGTACAAAGAAACTGCATGTTGTTGTTGCTATTGTTGTTGTTGCTCCTGCAGTTGTTATTGCTATAGATGTTGTTGTTCGCGTCTTGGTCGTCTTTGTTGTTGTTGTTGTTGTTGCTTCTGCAGTTGTTATAGATGTTGTGCTTCTTGTCGTTACCGTTGTTGCTGTTTTTAGTGTAATTCAAGATTTTGTTGCGGTTGTTATATCGCCATGCTTTCGTTCCCCTGGTTGTTACAATAACTGTTGGTAATAGTAATAATCGTTGTTGCTATTGTTCTTGTTGTTGTTGCTGATGTTAATATTTCGTTTCTTTGTTCTAGTTCTGCTTTCATATCATTATATTTGATTATTTTCTTCGCACACGCATACACACACATGCAAGTGCATATGTATATATATATATATATATGTGTATGTGTGTGTGTGTGTGTGTGTGTGTGTGTGTGTGTGTGTGTGTGTGTGTGTGTGTGTGTGTGTGTGTGTGTGTGTGTGTGTGGGTGTCGTTGCTCTCAACTCGCATTTTTTCTCCTCTACGGAGTGCCTGCTATCTGTATTCCGTTTTGTGCAAGTCCAGTGCACTTTCAAATCTAAACCATTTAGTCTTAAATTCCTTTTGATCAAGTATGTGTGGTGGAATACATTATAGTCACCATTTAACATGAACCGCAACAACAACTACAAAAACAACAACAGCATCATCAACTACAAAAACAAAAGCAAAAACAACGACAACAGCAATAAACAATGCTAATAACAGTAATAAATGAGGCGGTGACTCGACAGAACTAGTAGAGTAGCCGACGAAATAGATCGCATGTTTAGCCCCAGGTCATCCTAATAAAGCGTACCTATAATCAAAGACGTTCTAACGGTATCAATTTTTTTTCTTTCATAGATACATGCATACATATATATATATATACATACACCTTTACTTGTTTCAGTCATTTGACTGCGGCTATGCTGGAGCACCGCCTTTAGTCGAGCAAATTGACCCCAGGACTTATTCTTTGTAAGCCTAGTACTTATTCTATCGGCCGCTTGTTGCCGAACCGCTAAGTTACGGGGACCTAAACACATCAGCATCGGTTGTCAAGCGATGTTGGGGGACAAACACAAACATACACACGCACATACATATATATATATATATATATATA
>NC_068986.1:94181124-94183916 GCF_001194135.2 Octopus bimaculoides | reverse complement strand
ATATATATATATATATATATATATAAGTGTGTTGTAGTTCACTTGAAGTGCTATAGTACAGAAGTAGAAAAAGGAAAGAAAGGAAAATATAAAGGCTAGGTATTTCTTGAACTGCTTCCTTCTGACAATAACGTTTTGCCTCTGAAATATAAAGATTTTTGTAAAACTTTCGGCAGTTTTAGAAGCCTTCTATATTTTCCTTTCCTTTCTGTACTTCATTATGTGTGTGCGAATATGTGTGTTTATGTGTGTGTGTGTGTGTACGTATGTATTATGTATGTATGTATGTATGCTTGTATGTATGCTTGTATGTATGCTTGTATGTATGTATATAGGCGTGGCTTTGTGGTAAGAAGGTTGTGCGTGTGTGTGTGTCAGAGAGAGACAGAGAGAAATTAAAACGACAAAGGAATAAAGGATTATGTTATCAACTTCATTAGTTTACAGCCGTTTCTACTATAGGATGCAATACACTCAGTTGAATGCTTCAGTATCACCCTATAGCTTCATCAGAGCTTCATACATGAAGTGCAGTTTTATTTGAGAGAACACACACACACGCGCACATACACGCACACACACACACACACACACACACACACACACACACACACACACACACACACACACACACACACACACACACACACACACACACACACACACACACAAGGAATGGAGTTGATAAGGTCCGGGCTATATATGTTTAATTGTGACCGGAACTTCAGAAATGGTAAATATCCAAGCGAGGCGTGTACTGCAAGCTACTTTTTAGGCCAAGGATACCTTGATTAAATAAAAGTTTATATATATATATACATATATATATATATGTGTGTGTGTGTGTGTGTGTATGTGTGTGTGTGTGTGTGTGTGTGTGTAATGTTTACGTATACATGTGTACATATGCACATGCACGTATATGGTGCGTTGTGTTTTTGAGCAAGACACTTTGACACCTGACGCGTGGTACACCGTACACCTGTTCAGGCAACGTCAGTTTGATGGCGGGGAGGAGTGTGGAAAATGTGCGGCACATACATTTGATCACTGTAAACAAATTATTTGTGCAGGTCGTACGGCAAGAGCACCACACACATACATCGTCTTCGACGAGAGTGTTCATTATACATATATATATACATATTCTGTGTGCGTGGGTATATAGTTATATGTATGTGTGTGAGCATGTGTGTATACACATCATATATGCACATATGTGTGTGTGTGTGTGTGAGTACGTGTCTAGGAAACAATGTGTATATGAGTACGCAAAAAAAGCCTGTGTGAGAGTTAAACTGTTTTTTTCTTTTAACGGTTCGCTTTTCGACCCCAAACACTTACGAGTAAATCTCATACCTTTCGTACATGGAAAAATAGAGTGCGTCTTTATATGCAGTGTGTGTGTATGTGTGTGTGAGTGTATATAGACAAATATATATATCTATACATATACATACATATATAATCTATAAATATAAAATGAGAATGTGTCTGTCTGTCTGTCTGTCTGTGTGTGTGCGTGTGTGAATCCCTAAAACTCGAGAACTACGCAACCAATTTCATTCAAATTTTACACATGCCTTACTTAGGGTTCCAGTTGTGTTTTAGTCAAAAAAGATGTTTAACTTCTTGCAGAGTTCGAGCCCACGGCAACATAATATCTCCTCCACTATTTAAGTATTATGTGTCAAAAGTGAAGCAAAAACACTCATGTCAAATACTTTCACTTTAAAAATGAAACTATTCCACTAACTGAAACAATCACATTTCGATACTGTAATGACAGATACTTTCAGAGAGAGAGAGAAAGAGAGAAAGAGAGAGAGAGAGATGTATATGTATACATATACACGTAATACTTAAATAGTGGAGGAGATATTATGTTGCCGTGGGCTCGAACTCTGCAAGAAGTTAAACATTTTTTTGACTAAAACACAACTGGAACCCTAAGTAAGGCATGTGTAAAATTTGAATGAAATTGGTTGCGTAGTTCTCGAGTTTTAGGGATTCACACACACACACACACAGACAGACACACATTCTCATTTTTATATATATAGATATATATAATCACACACACACACACACACATACACACACGCACACACACACACACACACACACACACACACACATACACATATATATATATAGATATATATAATTGCGTGTACAGCTGCTAGAAGCTGCGGTAGTTAATAGTTTTTCTATATATATATTTATTTATTTTTATTAATACAGAGCTTGCTTTACAACCGTAAGGGGGCGCTTCGGTGAGGACATTAAAAGTCACTAGGAAAATATATGGACAATAAATAGTATTTATGTACTGACTGGCTCTCATATGGCATGTTGTCCATTTGTAAATACTCTTTAATATATATGCGTATATACATCCATAAATACATACACACGCACACACATAAACATATACATACACACACAAACACACACACACACACAAACACAGAAACATATATGTCTGTGTGCGTCTTACATATGTGCATTCAAATATGTGTGTGAGTATATATATATATATATATATATATATATATAACTATATACATATAGATGTACATCTACACACTCACACATATGTGAATATATAAATATATGTATGTATATATATGTATGTGTGTGTATATATCTACATCTATACACATATATACCCATATCTACATATACATATTTATATGTATATGTATCTATTTTAAAATATATATATATATATATATATATATGCATATATGTATATGTAAGTATTTATATATATGTATATGTATATATAT
>NC_068986.1:94179643-94180479 GCF_001194135.2 Octopus bimaculoides | reverse complement strand
TATACACAAAATCTAAAAATGGTTTCAATTTTGGCACAAGGCCAGCAATTTTGGGGAAGGAGTAAATCAATTACATCGACCCCAGGTATCAACTTTATTTTATCGACTCCGAAAGCATGAAAAGCGGAATTTGAACTCAGAACGTAAAGACGAACGAAATGCCACTATTTTGCTCCGTGTGCTAACGTTTCTGCCATCTCGCCGCCTTTTGTTGATAACTAGTATCGCTTTCTCTCCGCAACGAATGATTTGGAGGTAACTTTTGGTCTTCTTACATATATTCATGATTATTTTCTCCTTGCCTTATTATATTAATGCTTACTTAGCTATTATTTGTTTTCATGTGGATGAGGCCAGCATGATAGTTTTCACGCAGTCTCCATCCATATTACTTGGTAAATATTGCTTTCGTTATTTTATCACAGTCATAATCTCTCTTTATTAAACAAACATCACGGTAGTCCAACAACAGAGGGAGAAGTTTTACTTCCCCTGAAAGTAACATAGAGATTTCAATTTCGTGGCCCACCTGTAAGCTTTGCAGTGTGTGTGTGTGTGTGTGAGAGAGAGAGAGAGAGAGAGAGAGAGAGAGAGAGAGAAAGAGTGGGAAAGAGAGAGAGAGTCAGAAGGAGAGAGAACAGAGCAAACAATGAATGAAATAAACATGAAATGATAAAATCGTATAAATAAAAGGGTATTACTACAGATGTATACGCCCTTGATTTTGTTGCCTCATAACATCCAGAAAAATGGATACTTTTTAACAAAATTTTCTACATGTATCGCTTAGATGTTGTGGCTGTAGAGTATTCGGGGATTTATGAGAAAGACTTTTC
>NC_068986.1:94178012-94179378 GCF_001194135.2 Octopus bimaculoides | reverse complement strand
AAAAAAAAAAAAAAAAAAAAATTGATATTTTTAGAGGGAAAAGTGATTTAAGGGCGACTTGGCTGTTGTTTCTAGCACATCCAAAGACAACCCTCTTCGTTTCTTTATTACTTTCACATGTATTGATTTTTCAATATTTTCCCCCATAAATACATTTATATCCTATAAAAAAATGAAATTTGAGAAATTATGAATGTTTTGCAACCCCACTTCCTGCTCCCGATTGTTTCTGTTTAGAAATTTAAATATTGGAGAGCCCGAGAAGGTCATTGATGGAATTTATCCACACTGATTTTTAAAAATTACGGAGATGTACTTGCATAGCAAGGGTCTTGATCTGAGATCGTGTACAGAAACAAAAACAATTGCAGCATACAAGATGTTTATAAACCATTCAAGAACACACAAATGCCATTAGTTTTATCTTCGACATTAAAACTTCATTTGTGTCAAAATATTTTCGTCGCTTTGAAACCGCGACCTGTTCACTGACAAAACTCTACAAAAGTGATGCAGCACGAAGTTTTGTCAGTGAACAGCACACACACGCGCACACACAAACGCACACTCACATTCATTACCTTTCATTTGTGTAGATTTGTATCTATGAGTGTGCGTGAGTGTGTATTGGGGTGCGCGCGCACGCGTGTCACTGTTAAAGTCGCTCATGCAACTTGTTTGTGTATATATTGGCTTAGTGGTAGAGTGTTTGGAAACTGTGAATAAGGTGCAAGTTTCGAGTACTTGCTGGTAACTTGTTTTTTTTTTTCTCCTCGTCTCATAATAGTAATTACCCAAATTTCTAGGTTTTTCTCACAGCTATTCCGCGTTCAAAAATTATACGGATATTTTTTAAAAATTTCATTCAATAAATAATGATTTTACATTACGTATACATTAATAGAATAGAAGCGAGAGACTTTGCAAATGAAATGGAATACACCGCAGTGAATGCAATAAATATTTAAATTTGTGAAGAATTCCACGCAGTGAATGCAATAAATATTTGAATTTGCGAGAAATTGGAGTTTAAAAAAATCAATAAACTTGAGAAATCGAAATTATAGGAAATGTCTTAGAACATGAATTTATAAAAGTATTTTCAGATGGTCAACCCTTCAATAATTGCTTTCTTTTAGTACTTTTAGTAATTGTGACATACCTAATTAATAAGCAGCTTTCTTCATTGTAGTATAGATAAGGCGGTGAACTGGACGAAATGCATAGCGGTATTTCGTCCATCGCTACGTTCTGGGTTCAAATTCCGCCGAGGTCAACTTTGCCTTTCATCCTTTCGGAGTCGATAAATTAAGTACCAGTGAAACACTAAGGTCGATGTAATACACACACACACGCACGCACACAC
>NC_068986.1:94176248-94178002 GCF_001194135.2 Octopus bimaculoides | reverse complement strand
ATTAAGTACCAGTGAAACACTAAGGTCGATGTAATACACACACACACGCACGCACACACACACACACACACTCACACACACACACACACACACACACACATACACACATATATATGTATGTATATGTATATTCGTATATATGGAGAACAAATTTTCATTTATACATGTTTCTAAAAACTCTTTGTCGGGAAGGCTTTTACGAATTCAACCACTCCATGAGAAAAGCACAGGCGCCGAATAAATTCTGCTCTTGAAAACGAGTTTGTGAAGTTCTGAAAACGTCGAATATGCATTTCTAAGATCTATTGTTGCCATATCGACTGTACAATAAATAAATTGAATAAATAAATAACCACGAAAAGTCTAAAGGGGAAAAATAAAGCTTGGAACATGTTTTGTAAGATTGTGAAGGATTTCTCAGCGAATCAGTTTCTCCCAAAATTAATAAATTAATAATAAGTAAAGGAATGATAAAAGCTAAAATAGAAGGATTAACGGAGAATCTTGCCTCTCACAATATAGAAATATTTCGCATGGCACCAGTATACAAAATGGAAGCGTGAAACTAGTCGCATATTTAGTGAAACACCCACACATGCATACATACACATCTATACATACATATACACTCATATATATATATATGACCTGACAAGTCTCAATTTTTAGGTCACCATAAAACAGTGACAATCTTCCTGCTCCCTCAAAGCTGCCTTGTGGTCCCACATCATCTGTACAGTATGGACAATATACTGCCAGCATTGACCAAAAGCTCTCAACGCTGAGTTTAAAAATGACTCAAATGTGCAATCTGGTATCATATGCCGCTTACAGAAAATCAGATATAGTGCATATGTGCATATACATACTTAGCGAGGCAACGCATTGTTTCATCAATCTAGGCATTCTATACACACCCACGCACACGCACAAACATTTATATATATACATATATATAACTATATATATATATATTGTTTCATATATATATATATACATATATATATACATGTATATATATATACATATATATATATATACATATATATATGTGTGTGTGTGCATGTATATATATATAAGCATACATTACTCAAAGAAATTCCAACTTTGTCTCACTTTCACGTTTTATTTACAATCTTATAATAATATAACATAAGATAATATGATAATGAAATGATTGAATATTAAATGTCCATTCTGATAGAACTAGTATTTTCATGCATTAAACTATACAATCTTCAGGTTCATGTAGTAATGGTGACAGTTATGCTTTACAATTTGCGGTGAGATGGCTAAACTGTGTGCCTTAAATTCATTTGTAGAAGCACCAGAATGTTAACTTTTGCAAACTATTCTGACCAATCAGCGTGTGATTTTACTAAATAACTTAAGTTTATTGCTGTTTGGTTTAGGCGTCAAGGTTTGCTGAACATGTCAGGAGACCTGTGTTTTTACCCTGGCCAAAGCAGTATATTTTGGACTATTTTCAGAAATGTGGCAAACAACATTTCCCACGATTTTTACATTTCAATTGTCATCATCACCATTATCATCTTTATTATTGTTGTCACATTACTCTGCAACATTCTATCACTACAAATAAATCATTTGTGCAGGTCTTTCAGCAAACGCTGAACAATCATACGCTGTCTTCGAGAAAGAGTGTATGACATATACACCACTTGTCTTCGTCTGCTGTTTTTTATCGTAAATTCTCCAATATATATATATATATATATATATATATATATATA
>NC_068986.1:94173279-94175365 GCF_001194135.2 Octopus bimaculoides | reverse complement strand
TATATATACATATCTACATATGTATAATTATCTATATTTGTATATGGATATATGTATGTGCGCATATATGTATATGTGTTTATATATATCTGAGTGTGTTTGTGTTTGCGTGTGTATGCATGTGTGTAGTTTCAATATAGATACAAATGTATGCAGTTTTGAATCTGTTCGAGATATACAGACTAACAGACATATAAATACCAGAATGCACACCCTCTCTCTCTCTCTCACTTTCTCTCTTTCTCTCTCTCTCTCTATCTGCCGCTCTCTCTCTCTCTCTCTGCCGCTCTCTCTCTCTCTCTGCCGCTCTCTCTCTCTGCCGCTCTCTCTCTCTCTCTCTCTCTCTGCCGCTCTCTCTCTCCCTCTCTCTCCTTCTCATCCACACACATACTGACACACACAAACGCGCACAAATAAACACATAAACACACACACATACACACACCACACGCCTACACATTCGGATCTTTCAATTTGAGAAGGTGCGCGGGAGTGCGTGTATATACGTGCGTATGTGTTGTGTGTGTGTGAATTTCTTTCTGTTACATCGGAAGTGCACACAAGAGTTGCACTTCCCTCTGGTGAGAGATCTGGCTGCACCGTTTACTAATACATTTACTATACACATATAACTAATATGCACGTGCGTGTGTGCGTGAAGGCATTAGTGCCTATGCGTGTTTGTTTCTGTATGTGAGTGTATGAGTACATGCACGTGTATATGTGCATATAATTATGTACAAATGTACATAAAGCCATACGTGGTGTAGAAGTTGATTTGAGAATATATAATGTATTTAGTGTGCGAGTGTATATGCTGTTTATCCGATATTACGTCTATCTATCTATCCATCTATCTATCTATCAAACTGTATGTATGTGTGTGTGTAGTATATATATATATATATATATATATATATATATATATATATGTGTGTGTGTGTGTGTGTGTGTGTGTGTGTGTGTGTGTGTGTATATATACACAACGAGAGAGTGAGAGTGAGAGAGAGAGTTGGATGCACGAATGCATGTATGTATGTATGTATGCATGTATGTATGTATGTATGTATGTATGTGTGAGTGTGCATGTGTGTTTGTGCGAAAGTGTGTATTCATATATAAATGAATGTATGTATGTACGCATATTTGTACACATATATGTATGTACGTATGTATGTATGCATGTAAGTATGTATGCAGGCATGTATAAACGAATGTATACATTATTCTTATGTATATATGTATTATACTATATTCTATAATTGCTGTGTATGTGAATACTTCAGTACGGCTTGTTCTGTCTGTATGCATATGACTATTTATACATATATGTATATAAATACGTATTGATACGTATATATAAAGCAAATAATATTTATATATATATACATAAAAGGATATATTTGTGCATGCATATACAATATATCAACGTGTGCATGTGTATCCATATAACTGTATACATATATAATAGAGGTGCAATGGCCCAGTGGTTAGGGCGGCGGACTCGTGGTGGTAGGATTGCCGTTTCGATTCCCAAACCGGGCGTTGTGAGTGTTTATTGAGCGAAAACACCTAAAGCTCCACGAGGCTCCGGCAGGGGATGGTGGCGAACCCTGCTGTACTCTTCCACCACAATTTTCTCTCACTCTTACTTCCTATTTCTGTTGTGCCTGTAATTCAAAAGGTCAGCCTTGTCACACTGTGTCACGCTGAATATCCCCGAGAACTACGTTAAGGGTACACGTGTCGGTGGAGTGCTCAGCCACTTGCACGTTAATTTCACGAGCAGGCTGTTCCGTTGATCGGATCAACTGTCTGGAGTGTCACGGCGATACATTTCTGTGTGTGCGTATTCTTTTATTCTTTTATTTGTTTCAGCCATTTGACTGCGGCCATACTGGAACACCGCCTTGTAGTCGAGCAAGTCGACCCCATGACTTATTCTTTGTAAGCCTAGTACTTATCCTATCGGTCACTTTTGCAGAACCGCTAGGTTACGGCGACCTAAGAACACCAACATCGGTCATCAAACTATGGTGGAGGGACAAACACAGACATACAAACATTCACACACACACACACACAC
>NC_068986.1:94171869-94172527 GCF_001194135.2 Octopus bimaculoides | reverse complement strand
ATATATATATTTCTATCTATCTATCTATCTATCTATCTATCTATCTATCTGTCTGTCTATTTATCTATCTATACACACTTATATACATAATTATATGTCTAATTATGCGTGTGCGTCTATGTTTCTAATTTATACATGTCTATGTGTGTCTATATATACTTGTGAGTATTTATGTTTGTGTGTGTGTGTGTGTGTGTGTGTGTGTGTATGTCTGTCTGTTTCTGTGTATATGCGTATACTTGTGTGCGTGAGAGTCCGCATAAATATGAAACGTGAAAAGATTATAACACTATAACAAAACGGTCGTATGCATATTCATACGCATGAGTGTTACATGTCGTTTTATGTATATATATATTTAACTGCGAAAGGAACGTTTTATCTCCGTTTGTCCCTGTAAATTTCTATGGGTATAATACATTAATTTATATATTTACATACATAAATATGTGAGTGCGCGTGTGTTTGTGTGCGTGAGCGCGCGTGTTTCTTTTAGTAACATATCGACCCGAAAATTTATTCTTTGTAAGCCTGGTACTTATTCTATCGGTTCTATTTTTGCCGAACTGCTAAGTTACGGGAACATCAGCACACTAACATCGGTTGTCAAGCGACGGTGGAGTGGGGGAACAAACAGACACACACACACACACACACA
>NC_068986.1:94165757-94169631 GCF_001194135.2 Octopus bimaculoides | reverse complement strand
CATATATATATAAATATATATATATATAAGTTATGTTTTTTGTGTGTCTGTGTTTGTAACCTAGCAGTTCGGCAAAAGAGAACCAATGAAATAAATACAAGGATTACATAGAATGAGTCTTGGGGGTCGATTTGTTCGACTAAAAGCGGTGCTCCAGCATGGCCACAGTCAAATGACTGAAATGGATAAAAGGAGAAAATATACATGCATTTTAATATGTACGTGAGTGTGTGACAACGTATAATGCATTAATGCATCCATTTATCCATTTTAACTGTAGGCCATCGAGCTAGAGAGAGAGGGGAGGGGGAGAGAGGGGGAGAGGAGGTAATTTGAAGAAATGTCAATGAATTCTCAAACGCATTTATGTTCACTTGACCACTTGTTGACAAGTAGACGTGGTTTGAGGAAAACACTCAAGCTTGGCTACAGACACACGCACACACTCACACACAAACTCACACACACCTATACACACACACATAAAAGAGCGGATGTATATAAATATAAATATGTATTAATGTCTGTGAATATTTTCATGTGGCTGTGTGGTTAGATGCTAGAGGCAGGTGTGGCTGCGTAGTGAGAAGCTTGCTTCCCAGCCACATGGTTACAGGTTCAGTCTCACTGCGTGACATCTTGAGCAATTGTCTTCTACGGTAGCTTCGGGCCGCCCAAAGCCTTGAGTGGATTTGGTAGACGCAAACTGAAAAAAGCCCGTTATATATATATACATATATATAGTTTTAGGGAAAAGAACCAAGGTTCATGAACTCATCGATGAAATGGATTTTCATCGATGAGTTCATGAATCTTGGTTCTTTTCCCTAAAACTATATATTTATACATATTTTATACTGTGAAACTTAATTTAATTTTAATTTTTAATAAATTGATTTTAATTGAGTTTTTACCTGTAATTTTGGATTTTATCCCTAATATTATATATATATATATATATATATATATATATATATATATATGTATGTATGTATGTATGTATGTATACACACACACTACAGACATACACATGTTTATATGTATATATGTGTGTTGGGGGGTATGTGTGTGTGTGCTTGTCCTCCCTCCATCGCTTGACAACCGATGCTGGTGTCTTTCCGTCCCTGTAACACAGCGGGTCTGCAAAACAGACCGTCAGAATAATCACTCAGGTGAAGGTGGTGCCGCTATGTATATGTACCTATATATATAAATGCACATACATATATACGAGGTCTGATCAATAAGTATCCGGACTTTTGCCATAATAACGAAGCTAAAGCATGCAGAGTGAAGCCGCTTGGCAAAGATTGATCTTGAACTCTGCTGTGCATGCGCACTAAGTTTTAATGGTCTAGCTTATTTACACTGTTTACCGCTGTGCTTGGGAGGAAAGTGTGTAGCACGTGATCGTCGCATTGCCCATGACAGAGAAAGACGATCAGAGAATTTGCATCAAAATTTGCCAAAAGTTTGGTGATACCTGCTCAGAGGCCTTACGCAAAGTTTTCAAAAAGTTTTCTTCGTTCTCGACACAATCCAGGAGATCTTGTGCAACTAAAATATGAAGCAAGGTGTAAGGAGCAACAGAATTGCTAGAAACAAGAGTCAAAGAACGCTGTAGCCACAAAAGCTATCGACTGACCGGGGAGGAGACAACCTCTCCAACACAATTAAGTGGCATTAGATTACCATGCCAATTTAGCATGAAATGTAATACTCATCAGTAGTGCTTCCTCCATTGCGAGTGATGAAGCTCAATTCTGCCCCGTCAGTATATATAGATTTTACCGAAGGAGATTATCTCCCCTGTCAGTAAATAGAAAATGTGCTTTTGTGGCTAAAGAGTTCTTTACCTCTTATTTCTAGCAATGCTGGTGCTTCCGGCACCCTTCGACGCATTTTAGTTGGCGTGAATTATTTCCTTTCCGGATTTGAGTTGCGTCTTGCCATCTTAATTATTTCACACACACACGCAAACACACGCACACACACGCGCGCGCGCACGCACGCACACCCAAGTTTGCTTCCTACATCTGATCCTTACGTTAAATCTTTGATAATGTTGGTCCTTAAGACTAGACAACATCATTCCTTAGAGTTTCCATGCATATATGTATGTATGTATGTATGTATAAAGAAGAACACAGGAGGTTTAATATTTACGACAGCTGTTTCAGTAGAATTTTATTGATCTAATCATAGATTACATCATAGCATAAATCCTCCATCTTCAGGTAAAATTTTAAACAAGTATAACCAGGCTACGTAAAGCCTTGATGATGACATATCTAACACATAGCATATTAAATAAGTCATTTGTCATTTGTGTTCTTGTTATATCTACGCCGCACTTGGAATAGGTAACCCTGAGTTATATATATATATATATATATATATATATATATATCATAAGTTCCGTCAGAACCCTCTTGCATACTCATTCGTTCTAGAAATTGTCATAACATTATACCGCCCCCACCTAATTTATATCAATAAAATAATATTTTTTTACATGTATCTCCTCCTTTAAGCGGAGTTGTTTATGCTTCTACTTACGGAGAAACTTTGTTTATAAAATATTTCTCCATTTCGTTCCAGTATTGGCGATTGTTCCTTGAGCATTCAACAAAATAATTATCCTGAACTTGAAATTTCTACAAATTACTAAATGTTCCCTCATAAATATTGTCTTTAGTTCTGGTTATTCTTTTTTGTTGCTTGTGTATTCTGATTCGTTCTCATAAAGATTCTCCGATCTAATCGATATAATTTTCCTTACAGCTTGGACAGGTTATGCAATATATCAAATTTTCTGCTCATATCTGTATAGGAATTGGTTTCAAAGCAGAATTTGTCTGTACATCATGACCCACATCTCTGTTTTTTTTTTTGTCTTTTTACGGAAAATTTGGAGACACTAAAATTCCAGGATAGTGTTCACCGTTATTATCAATCTTGACATGAACGCTAGGAATTTGCCCTTTTATTGTGACTATTTCTATTGGATCAAAAACAAATGTGGTCCTATCTTTCAGGTCTCCATGTAGAGTTATGATTCAGATGAAGGAAACAATACTATAGAGCTGTAGTTGCCAGATAAAATCAAGAACCTACGATCTCTACAGCTCTGCACTATCTGTTTAGGAGTTTTGAATAACATGAACAATCACCTATCATTCGTAGAATAAGAAAGGACCTGATTTGAGAAATTCATGAAATTCGATAAAATATTCGAGAAATACGATTTAAATATCACCATAAGCTCAAACCTAATAATGCTCTCTATCTTTCTAGACATAAATCTAGATTTAGCCTCGGGGAGATAATACTCGCAGGAAAAACCAACAAAAATTCTAACAAAATTCCGACCACAATTAAGTATCTGGAAGTTGGAGAAGAAAGAGATCCCGAATTATTTTCCACTGAGAGAAATATTTTCAATGGGGCTGCCCCCTATCATAACGACGTAGTAGCACAAAGTGGCTTTAGCGAGTAACTGTTATATAATGAATATCCTCCACACATTATAAAACAAAAGAGATGAAGGTAAACTGGTATAATCCCCCTTGGGTATATGCATCAGCTCTTCGAAACGCCGGTGTTAAAACGGGGGTAGCTGATGAAGGAGAATGTTCTCTATGTGGCTTGTGTGTTTTCTCGTCTACGTTTTGTTTGCAATGTCCTGTACCCAGATATGCACTTATACATACAGGTGGATGTCGGTATGCACATACCTGTACGTATATATGCATATACTCATTTACTATTTGTTTATATATATATATATATATATATATATATAGATAGATAGATAGATATAAAATATGCACACACACACATATATATATACACACACGTATATGTATATATA
>NC_068986.1:94163066-94163666 GCF_001194135.2 Octopus bimaculoides | reverse complement strand
TATAGACAGATAGATAGATAGTTAGATAGATAGATAGGTAGATAGATGCAGGATTATATATAATATATATAATATATACATGCATATATAATATATATATATATATATATATATATATATATATATATACATGCAGTCTCACTCTCACGCATGCATATGTGTGTGTGTGTGTGTGTGTGTGTGCTAGTGTAGTTATGTATGTAGCATGAATGTCTGAGTGTATTATTTCGTTTCAGATTTACTAGATTTGCATGTAGTACCCCGAAGCTGGAGAAATGGTTTATTTTTCTCCAAGTTGTTCTCGTGAACTCTGCTACATTTCCCTGCTCGTTACATATTTTGACGGTCTATAAATTGTCTATTGATTAAATTATTATTTTGCCACAACACCAGTTTACATATATAACTGGCAGAACTGTGGAATATACACAAGAGCATAGACACAAACATGAACTAAGGTACACACAGGCAGACACAAGCAAACGTACATATCGATGTATGCTTCTATTCCTGTATTTATATGAGTATGTATATATCTACGTATGTATGCATATATATATATATGTATATATATATATATATATATATATATATATATAT
>NC_068986.1:94152467-94160070 GCF_001194135.2 Octopus bimaculoides | reverse complement strand
GAGAGAGAGAGAGAGAGAGAGAGAGTACTTGTGTATGGGGTCAAATATGTATATATCGTTTACATCTGCTTGCTTGTTTTTTTTTTTTTTGTTTCTGTTCATGCACGAAAATATTAAAACATATAGATATCAAAGAACCTTTATTAATTTTGCAGTCCGGAATGTGATAGCTCAATGAGATGAGTCTTTTCAGACAATTTGGTGAATATCTATCCCTTTAATTTGGTTTATAGAGGTGATAAATATTTAGAATTGATGTTAAATACAGATACATCCGCAAACGCATATACGAACAGAGTCAGAGAGATTAGGACAAACGGTGACTGAAAAACATGTACGCACATACAAATGCGCACCAGTACATAAGAGTGTATATATATATTTATTCATATGCCTTTACACAATTTACGCATATAAGTGTATTTGTATGTTGTGTAGTATACAATATACATTTCATTACATACATACATACATACATACATACATACATACATACATACATATCCTGTTGTTTATGTTGAAATTCCAACGAAGGAACCTTCGATCTAGGTTAGAAACCTGTTATTTCTCTATTGGCAAGAAATCTTGAAATAAACTGAATAATGACATATACATACACACATATAAGTTTGTGTGGACTTTAAACGCGCCGAAACTATGCTTGAATATCGTCTCCATGGCTGATGAGAGGTAGTTCATGTTTACTTGTCTTTTATTCTTTTCCGCTTGTGTATGTTACATGGACATACACAAGTGCACATCGAGAGTTACCCACCAACGATCTTACACATACATATTTATATATACATATATTTATTTTATCTGCATGGATATGCATGTATATATATATATATATATATATATATATATATATATATATATATATATATATATATATATATATATATATATACATATATATATCGCGTGTGTATCGTTGGCGATTTTCTTTCTCCGTCTTCCCTTCTTTGGACTTTTTCTATATTTCTGATGAAGAGCTCCGCTCGGAACGTGAGATATTCTTTCTTTTCTTTCCTTTCCTGAGCGTCCAATAACAGTGTACTTATTCCACGTCCAAAGGAGGAAGGGAAGAGGAGAAAAAGGAAGAGGAAGAGGAGAATGAGGAAGTGTAGGAAGAGGAGGTGTAGGAAGAGGAAGGGAGGAAGAAGAGAAAGAGGAGGAGGAAGGGGGTAGAAGGAAGAGGAGAAGGAAGAGAAGGAGAAGAGCAGGTAAAATGAAGAAGATGAGGAAGGAAACAGGAGAAAGAGAGATGAGGAAGAGGAAGAGGAGTAATAACTTGCTTAGGGTTTACTTCCAAGCCTAGTATTGTTGAGGAGATAGGGTTAGTGGATACCACCGACTTCAGTGGTTGAATGGTACCCTGTTCCTATCGATCATGGTGAGATGAAAGACAAAGTTGATCTGGACGGGGTTTGAATTAAGCACATAAACAAGGGGAACAAATACTTCAAAGTCTTTTCTCCCGATGCTCTTACGATTTTTCTATCCAAGGACACTGGAAGAAAATATGTCATCCATTGGAGTCATCTTCTCGATTCTCTTAGTCACATTTCTACAAAATTGCTTCAAGGCAGTATCTCCTTCATTTCTCCTTCCTCACTGAGTGAAGCTTGAAAATGTCGATGAGATTTTAGCCAAAGAGGAAAACATCTGAATGTGTCTGTCAACCACTAGACAACCGCTTCTAGACAACCTCTTCCGCCATAGCTACCGGACAAAAAAGAATCGTCAACCCTTCTCGGAGCAGTTTTCACGATATATTTAACCGACAACTGGATCTGTCTCTCATGCAACAATAACTGTTTGACAAAAACTCCACAAATCAGAAGCGCCCCGTGAAGTAAGGTATCATCGCTCTATGTACGCTCAGACAGCTCTGGATAATGAAAGTTCCGTGACTGTAAAGTTTATTTCTGAACAGGAATTTCTAGAATTGAACCATAGCCTCTGGGATGGAAGTTTTACAGAACAGACCAACCAGCTGAATCTTGTCGATAACCGGATTAACCTCAGAATCTGGTCGCTCTTTCTCATTATTAATCTTATATAAAATGCCAATGTAAGCATTTCCCTATCCATATTGCTCGACCGACAGAGGGCTGTGAATGTACCAATCTTTTGCTCTGTCAAGTCCATACTTGTTGCAGAGTGCCCAATGGACAAGCCTGGCTATATTGTCGTGGCGTTTCTTATATTCCTTCTGGGCTAGTGGCGTACATTGGCTGGTAACATGTCATACGGTTTCACCGTTTTGTCCACAGATTCTGGTCTTATCACTTTCTGCTGTATTATATATTCTGTATTTTATGTAATTTATTATTATTATTATCTTCATCATCATTGTTATTATTGAGTGAGAGAGCAGTGCATGCCATCAAAGTGGCACTGGAGTAAAATATAAAAAGCCCAACATGCTCGTCATGACTACCCATCCGATAAAGGAACATCAAGCACATGCATCACAACCATATGTGCGTGACATGGTGATTTCATATCAAGATAAACAGCGCGTGACTTAGTAGGTGGGGCCCCATTAGAATTTTCTTCAAGTCGAGTAGCCCATCCGCTCAAAAGGTCCCTGAATAAGGGTTGTTTAAGGATATTGAGCAAAACACCCATGTTTCCAAAAGTGAATTATCCAAACCCCCAAAAATTCCTTTCATTATTATTATTATTATTATTATTATTATTATTATTATTATTATTATTATTATTATTATTATTATTATTACCTCCGCCTTAGCTAAGGCAGAGGTATTGTTTTCAGTAGTGTTTGTTTGCTTATTTGTTTGTTCGTGGACAGGATATCTCAAGAACTACTGGGTGGATTAAGATGAAACTTTCAGGGATGTTTGGCCTCGTGACTAGCACGAACTGATTAGATTTTGGGATTGATCCGGTACCGAACAAGGATTTGTTATATTTACTTTACATGAAGTATTACGATCTTACATTCACTTTCAGGTCTTTCTCTGATTATCTCCATTGAAAGCACGCTCATGGTTTCCACGTAGGTTATGGCGGCGTTACTGTTTCCGAAGTTGTTTTTTCTCTTCTCTATTATAATTTCACTCGCGTCCCTATCTTAGAGACTGATGGTTGAAGAAATTAAACTACATAATCAAACGGCAGAAAAACTGTTCAGAGATTATATGACATTAACAAATTCAGTAACGATAATAAATTTAATTCATCCTCGACAGTTTTTAGTTTTACTAATTTTGAATATATCGCTCCTGTTTAAAACATCTTACCTACTTGACAATTGCATTTCTAGCTCTGCTTTTACTTCTTGGACTCAGGTTTTAGTGCGCAACGATATTGTTGAGACTCCGTTTACAGCACCTCATGCAAGTCGTGTCCGTTTTCTTTCGCGCACAGATAAATTTTTCAAGATAGACTTTAATGGTCGTGAAGACACTATATTAGTGGATAGACTAAAAAAGGCCTCCATAGAGACAATTGTACAGTTCTATATTTGAGAGATGAGGAATTATGTACATTATTTACATTTGACGGATATTTGTCCTCATCTTGTTTGTTGTTAACACAACGTTCATCAGTTGTCTTGGGGAAATTTCGAATCTGGGTTCTCATTCCTCAGATATTTTTTGATGTTATTATTATTATTATTATTATTATTATTATTATTATTATTATTGTTGTTGTTGTTGTTGTTGTTGTTACTCAGGTCACTGCTTGGAATCGCACTCGGAATCTTGGGGTTAGTAGCCCGCGCTCTTAACCACTACGCCATATGTCCGTGGGCAATTATGGAGTTTAGGGCTTATGAATCTAATATTCTCCTATCCTTCCTTAATACTGGTTCCTATATGCTGTTCATATCTGCACTCGGTCTGCTTAGGAGGTTATTATGTCCTAGCATACGTGCTGGTTCTTTTAGTTTTCGTATTTTCCAGTAGTGCTCTCTGTCTATTAGTTTAACTTCCTCCCACAGGAAGGATCTCTGTTTTTCCATACATGATCAACTATACCCGATTTATCAATATGTCACAGCTCTGAGATGTTCCTCTACCCTTATTTTGAGGGGTTGGCATGTTTCACCTTTGTATAACCTACTACAACTGTCCTGAATCCATACTTGGTGCGTGTTATTTATACGTCCAGGAATGCTAGCTGATTGTGTTTTTCTTTTTCCATTGTGAACTGTATGGATGGCTTTATTGAGTTCACATGATCTAACAGTACTTGGACATCTTCCTGATGGGTCAGAGTATAAAGGTGCCATCAACATATCGCAGCCATAGAGTTGGTTTTAGTGGTGTTGATCTTAAAGTCATATTCTCAAAGTATTCCATGTATATATTGACTATTATCGGTGATAATGGCGAACCCATAGCTAAACCCTATTCTTGTCGATATATATATCAGTGTCCATACTGAAGTAGGTAGTTTCTACTCAGAAGGTTAACATTTCCATCAAGTTTCCCATTAGTATACTAGTGCGTTCTTTTAGATGGGTGTCTGTCACTAGTTTTTTCTTCAATCACCTATAGTACAGATATGGGTAGCATATGGGAACCAATATTAAGGAAGGATATGAAAATATTAGATTTATAAGCCCTAAAATTCACTCCATAATTGCCCACGGCCATATGGCGTAGTGGTTAAGAGTGCGGGCTACTAACCCCAAGATTCCAAGTTCGATTCCAAGCAGTGACCTGAACAACAACAACAATAATAATAATAACAGCAACATCGGAAAATACCCAAGGTTCGAAATTTCCTCAAGACACCTGATGAAGACTGGAGGGTATAACAGTTGAAACGTTGTGTTAACAACAAACAAGATGAGGACAAATATCCGTCAAATGTAAATAATGTAGAGAAAACTGTCCCTATTCCCACCGCAGACGATACACACATACAGCATTACAAACACGGCCCGCAACGCACCTTCACATTCCATGACTACCATTGGGATCGATAGAGTGCCGGAGAAGGATTCTCGATTATTTTTCAGGTTTTTTTTCATAATTTCTGAGAGCGGTCGGTTTCATATTTAGTATTCTCGTTTGTGAGAGCATTCGAGTTTATTTTAGATATTCTCATTTTAAAAATCATCTCTGGCTAATCGTTGAGAGGATTTTGGTGTTGCCTTCGCGGAGGTTTGCGTTCTCTGAATGCTCTTATTATTATTTTTCCTTCGTAACACAGAGTAGGTAAAATTGCACCAGAGTCTTTAATCATCTGTCAAGTTACAACAAGTATTATCTTTAAACAGATAATACTTTCCTTAAGATGTGCGCTGTGCCCAATAAGACTGCTTTTTGCAAGACATGGGATTTCTAGTTGCCTTTAAAAGTTTTGAAGTTTCAATGGGATTGAGCCCAATGCTCCGATCACCACTGGTATCACTTTTACATTACCCTCTCGCATTCCATACAGTCTTGCCATTTCCACTTTCAATTCGGAGTACTTGGTAATTTGTCAACCTCTTTACCCACAACATTCACGTCATTTGGTATGGCTGCATCAATGATCTGACAGTATTTGTCTCTCTTATTCAATATGGCAATATCCGGCCGACGGTGTTCGATTACCCGATCCGTCTGAAAATCATAGTCCCAGAGTATCGTTACTTTTCCATCCACCTTCATAAATTTACTTGGTACATACTCATACCAGTTCTCTGTTACTTCATATTGGTATTTACGGCATAAAAGCCAATCAAGATACACATACACTTTATCGTGGCGGTACTTGTATTCTTTTTGTGCAAGGCTTATTATTATTATTATTGTTCAGTAGTTTTATTTTTATAACGTGCTTTCACTTCACTACCGAGCGCAGCTCTGTGTGCCTTGGGTATGTGCTGTGGTTTGCTGTGGTGCTCTTATGTTTACTGTATTGAAAGTGTTTTGCGTAGGATGTGTGCAGTACCCAGTAGTGCAATTTTCTGTATGTTATATATATTTGTAAGTCCTGGTGTTTTTGTTATGTATTTGTCTGAATATTTTTTTATTATACCTAAGGCACCTACTATGATAGGAATTGTTTCTGTTTTTAGATTCCACATTCGAGTTATCTCTATTTCCAGGTCTTTGTATTTTGAAAGTTTTTCCATTTCTTTCTTTCTTCTTCTTCTTCTTCTTCTTCTTCTTCTTCTTATTATTATTATTATTATTATTATTATTATTATTATTATTATTATTCTATGTTTGACTTTTGCTTTACATTTGTACAAGTTGGCTCTATGTCTCACCCAGAGACCTCACGAAATAACAAGTTAGAAGTTCATGTAGGTGTTATGCCTAGAGTGCCATATATTTGGTTTTGTACGTAGAGTTGTTCTAGAGAATGTTTAAGAAACCATAAGAAAATTAAGTGTTTGTTTTAAAATTTGAGATTACATAGACAGTATTTTGCTTAGGATATGGACAGTTCCCATGAGCACTATCTTTTGAATTTCTGCCATTTTGGGGTTTCCTGGTATCTGAGCTAGGTAGCAATCAGCCCCTTTTGCTATCATTCCCAGGGCACCTATGACGACAGGTATTGTTTTAGTCTTCAGGTTCCACATTTTGCTAATTTCTATTTCAAGATCTTTATATTTGCTCAGTTTTTGGTAGGTCTTGACAGATACGTTTATATCGATTGGGACAGTCATATCAACGAGGAAGCATGATTTTTGTCTGAAGTCTTTCAATATGATGCCTGGCTTATTTGCATCTATCTTTCTGTCAGTTTGAATGGTGTATCATTATTATTATTATTATTATTATTATTATTATTATTATTATTATTATTATTATTATTATTACATGCTTATACTTCTGTAGAGAGATAGACACGCGCGATATTGGAATCCACTAAAAATTTATGTATATCGAATCAATCAAGCGCATATATATTTAGAGTGTGTTCACGTAGGTGCGTACAGCCACACGTACGTGTATATATAAACTGTTCTGGATATAAATATATTGAGATACAGATGGAATTATATATTCATTTATTCTATTATTCTTTTACGTGTTTCAGTCATTGGACTGCGGCCATGCTGGGACACTGCCTTTAGTCGAACAAATCGACCACAGGAATTATTTTTTGTAAGCTTAGTACTTATTCTATCGGATTCCTTTGCCAAACCGCTAGGTTACGTGGACGTAAACACACCAACATCAGTTGCCAAACAACGGTGGGTAGACAAACACACACACACACACACACACACACACACACACACACACACACACACACACACACACACATATATATATATATATACAACAGGCTTCTTTCAGTTTCCATCTACTAAATCCACTCACAAGGCTCTGTTCGGCACGCGGCTATAGTGGGAGACATTTATCCAAGGTGCCACCAGTGGAACTGAACTTAGAACCATATGGTTGGGAAGCAACCACACAGCCACGCCTGTGCTTATGTATATTTATGCATATGTCTGCTTATGAACATCTTTCTCTCTTTCTTTCTCTGTCTGTCTGTCTGTCTGTCTCTCTCTATCTATCTATCTATCTTTATTTATTTATTTGTTTATTTATTTATCTATCTGTTTCTCTCTCTCTCTCTCTCTCTCTCTCTCTCTCTCTCTCTCTCT
>NC_068986.1:94140399-94142814 GCF_001194135.2 Octopus bimaculoides | reverse complement strand
TATATATATGTGTATATATATGTGTATATATATATATATGTATATGTATATGTATATGTATGTATATATATATAAGTGCCGGTTTATGGAATTACCTTAGGCTTCATGCCCATAAAGGGCTTAACTTTATGGCGTATCGTCAGATCCCAAAACATGTTGGCTAAGGGCCTCTCTAGCGAGTGGCCTCTCTATGGAGGAGGAAAGGACCCCGTTTCTGAATATCAACAAAGGGGATTGTCTCCATTTAACGATCGATCTCTGGTGACCCTGTTATCCTGTGGGTTCCACTAGGCTAGCAGGAATTTCCTGAAATATAAGCAAGGTCCGAAGACCTCCTTTTTGGAGTTTTGGATGTTCCTTGGGTCGTACCTGTCTACATCAAAAGAATCACTGGTTAAGGCGCTTTCCTTCGCAAGGGGCTTCACTGGAATTGACGTCAAGGATGTAGACGTCTTTATGTACGTCAGGAAAACAGTGCTGTTCAATAGAGGTTCGACTTGGGTGAAGTAATCCGACCCCACGTGCTCCTTTGACGTAGCGATGGGGACCTAAGACAGCGCTGATGTATGCGACCTCATCGGGTTGTATATCCTTAATACCTTTACGAAAAAGTTCCCTTCCTTCTTCTTTGGTCTCTACAAAGATGACGCCCTGGCCATCTCTAGCGGAGCAAACGGCCACACACTAGACAGGCTTCGGAAAGATCTAATTAGCACACTTGCCTCATCATCGAAACGCTTGACTGGGGTTCCGATACATACAGGCCCTACCGCAAGCCAAATGAGAGGATAACGTACTTTAACACAGCCTCCTGTCACCCACCCATCGTGTTCAAAGACCTGGTGAAGTGTGTTAGTAAAAAGATCATGATCTCTTCTCCAGCCAAGAGACTTTTGTTGCAGTAGACCCCTACTATAACGAGGCCCAAGCTACTAGCGGATTTAGGGACCGCATCTCCTACATGCCGAGCCCCAACATCCGTAGAAGGAAGCGCCACAGAAATATCATTTGGTTTTCTCCCAACCCCTACTTCTCTCTTAACGTAAAAACGTCTGCAGGTAAGATATTCCTTAAGTATATGGACGCATTTTCAACAGGCACAACCTTAGGGTCTCTCTTAGCTGTGCCCCCCCCCCCAATATTAAGAGCATTCTAGTTAGCACCCATAGACCACGAGCGGAGGCAGGATGTGAATGGAGGGACCGCAACAGATGCCCAATGAGTGGCCACTGCGGAACCAAAGGAGTCGTTTATGAAGACGAGGTACTGGCCGACCCTAGCAGCAGTAACATCAGCAGCTCCCCTAACGGCGACTACTATAGCTGGGACGTCAGCGCCAACAGTAGCAGTAACAGAAATGCAAACAGAACGAACAGCACCATCGCCAGCGATAACAACATCATCAACGATGGCAATGGCGGTATCCCTAACGACAACAGCAGCATCATCAGCAGCTTCCCTAGCGGCTACAGCTACAGCAGCAGGCTAGACAGTCCCAATAGCAGCAGCGGCATTACCATCGGCAGCGACGACAGCAGCGGAAGTATCCCTAACAGAAATAGCCGCAGAGACATCGCCAATATCATCTACGACAGCAATGACAGCACCTTCAACAATGGTAATGGTCATGATAATAACTATGGCACTTTTACCAGCACCAGCAGTGGCGGCACCAACACCATCGCCACCTCCAATGACGACAACACCAGTAGCACCGGCACCACCAGCGCCAGTTCCAGCAACAGCGGTGGCAGTAACGCCAACACGAACAGGCACACCACTGCCAACATCCGACCAACACCCGGGAATTCGTTCAAACGACGTCTCTCCAACCACAGATCCTTCTTTAGGATATCGGAAAGGATCTTCGTCACGTCATTAACAAGTCATGTATGGCAGCTGATAGATGATGGGATTCCATACACAATATCATGGAGACTCCTAGAAAATCCGGTTCCTACATTAACGGGACGAATCGCTGTAAATTAATTATGTACAGCGAAACGGACAAGGATCCTAAAGGATTCCCTCGACTCAGAAAACATCCTGAAATCCAGAATGGAAGTCTTCGGACCGTGCTTACATTTCAGGAAATTCCTGCTAGCTTATTGGAACCCACGGGATAACAGGGTCACCGGCAATCTCCTTTGTTGACATTGGCGATCGATAACCAAGGGGAGACAACCCCCTTTGTTGACATTGAGTAACGGGGTCCTTTCTTCCTCGATATTCTAGAGAGGCCACTCACTAGAGAGGCCTTTAGCCAACAAGTTTTGGGATCTGATGATACGCCATAAAGCTAAGCCCATAAGCCAGCCTTATCTAACTTTAATATATACTGCTCTATAACTTTGAGTGCACTTCTTTATTGGGATTTATGTTTACGAACGACATATATAATATATAATATATATA
>NC_068986.1:94139028-94140165 GCF_001194135.2 Octopus bimaculoides | reverse complement strand
ATATAATTAAAATAAGCAACAAGGATATCCAGAGGAAATGCAGTACGATCGTTTCATGCAACTTCATTTAATTGAGTAATTTAATCATTACATAAATTCAAAATGCAGAGCAATCCTCAGCAGCACAAAGACATAGAATTTAATTAAATTAGAACAGATAGACACATTAGTATATTTATTCCAAAATCTCCAAGAAATCAATATATATATATGTATGTGTGCATGTATATACGATGGGCCACTTTGAGTCTCCGTCTACCAAATCCACTCACAAGGCTTTGGTGGTTACAGGTCACTTGGAAACCGCACGTGGTTTCCTATTCAGTCTCTGTGCTGGGGCATCGCCTTGAAGAATTTTACTCCAAGGAATCGGCAACCAGAACCATTTTTTAGTAACGTCTGGTACTTATTCTATCAGAGTCTTTTACCGAACTTCTAGGTTACTAGGATGTAAACACGCCAACACCGATTGTCAAGGTGTGTGGGGGAGAAAAACACAGACACAAAGACAGACACACACATATATCCACACACATACACAACATATATATATACACGACGAGCTTCTTTTAGTTTCTCTCTAGCAGATCACCTCACAAGGCTTTGGTCAGCCTGAGGCTATAGAGAAAGACACATGGCCAAGGTGGAGTGGGACTGAACCTGTAGTTGGGAAGCAAATATCTTACCAAACAACCATGCATGCACCGGTACACACACACACACACACACACACACACACACACACACACACACACACACACACACACACACACACACACACACACACACACATATACGTATGCGTGTGTCTGCGTTACTGTTGTAAGTATGAATGGAAACTATTACGCAGGAGCGAGATAAATTATTAATAGTGATCAATAGGGAAGGGGGGATGAATCTCTGGGCAATAACTTCGAACATATTTCGCTCTCAATAGACCTCTTCGGCGTAGTAAATTAATTTAACACACGAGTTATATCAGAAAGGCTAACAGTAATTATTTTGGGATAATGGTAATTAACTCGTGAGGTTGATTTCTAATAATGTATGTATGTATGTATGTATGTATGTATGTATGTATGTAAATATGTATGTATGTAGGCATGTATATATGTATTATATAAGTATGTATGTATT
>NC_068986.1:94137964-94138240 GCF_001194135.2 Octopus bimaculoides | reverse complement strand
GATTTCTAATAATGTATGTATGTATGTATGTATGTATGTATGTATGTATGTAAATATGTATGTATGTAGGCATGTATATATGTATTATATAAGTATGTATGTATTTGTGTGCGTGCGTTACGTATGTGTATGAATGCATATATATGTATTATGTATTATATATTTATGTATATGTATATATCTATTTATGCACACACATGCATATAAGTATGTGCGTGTATGTGTGTATGTGTGTGTGTGTGTGTGTGTGTGTGTGTGTGTGTGTGTGTGTGTGTG
>NC_068986.1:94133177-94135100 GCF_001194135.2 Octopus bimaculoides | reverse complement strand
TATCGTTTACGTATTTCGTTTGCAAGATTCCTTATGTGAGTTCGTGTGTTGAAACATATTTTATTGTGTCAAGGAGAGAGTCATTGTTTGAATGCCTTATCATTTAACACACTCACCGGTTCGATTCGTTTACTTATTTATTTCAGAACAGTCTTTTTTGCGGATGGCATTGTAAATTGTTTTATCAACAACATTGTGCCACGTAGGGAAGTAGTACTGTGACGACATTTTAAGCAAGTCGCTAATCTCATGCGTGATGTCTTCCACAGCAATATGCTACAGCCTACACATGTGTCACTGTCTCTCTTGTTCACCAGGTACTTTTTGGCAATCTCCTGTACCTGGATTGCAAACGCATTGCCTTCAAAGTGTGATGTGATGCAGAGGCCTTGTGTCAAAGAGAGGCTGCGCTTCGTGTCAATTCTACCGTTTTGTTCAAGCTTCCGGAAACATATGTATGTATACATGTATATATGTATGTATGTATGTATGTATGTATGTATGTATGTATGTATATGTATATTAATATTTCGTGTAGGCATAGAGAGACGAATAAGCTGGTTTGGAACTCAATATACGTATTGTTCAGAACACAATGTTAGATGAGTATGTCTTGTGGCTGTATGGTAAGTAGCTTGCTTACGAACCACATGGTTCCGGGTTATGTCCCACTGCATCGCAACTTGGGCAAGTGTCTTCTGCTATAGCCTCGGGCCGACCAAAGCCTTGTGCGTGGATTTGGTAGACGGAAACTGAAAGAAGTCCGTCGTATATATGTATATGTATATATATATATATCAATTTTTCTTTAGCTGATGTTTTTGACTGTTATTGTGGTGTCCCGTGGTCGATTCCTTGGGGAGAATTTTATCTCGTTAAACTATAGGACATGGGGTAAACTCCTGGGTTCAGAAGCATGTATGTATGTCTGTCTGTCTGTCTGTACATATGTGTATGTGAATGGATATATGTATATATTGTATATATATATATATATATACACACATTTATATATACAATCGCGGTCTTGGCTGTGTGGTAAGCCGTTTGTTTCTGAACCACATGGTTCAGGGTTCAGTCCCATTTAGCGCAAATGTCTCCCACTTTAATCCTCGGTCCGACCAAAGTTTTCTGAGTGGATTTAGTAGACGGAAACTGAAAGAATCCCGTCGTATATGTGTGTGTTTGTGTTTTTCTGTGAGTGTGTGTGTGTGTGTGTGTCTTTGTGTCTTCTACCACTGCTTGACAACCGGTGTGTGTGTGTGTGTGTGTGTGTGTGCACCTTACGTGCCTATAACTTCGCGGTTTGGCGAAATGAGAATGATAGAATAAATACCAGGCTTTAAAAATAAATAGTTCAGGGGTCGATTCGTTTGCCAAAAATTTTTCAAAGCGGTGCCTCCGCATGGCCGCAGTCAAATGACTAAAATGAGCAGACGATAAAAATAAACTAAGCGAAAATTAAAATACATGAACGCATACACACACATGCAATGATATTCTGACGTGTTTGAGAATACTCACTGCTACAACAGCAAATATATCTGAAAATTCTTCTGGGTGGCCAGTCAATAAGCTAAAAATAGTAGCTACTTGTCCCTCAAATCTCATATTTTTGCTATGGCATGACACTTTGTTTCAATATAGTTGCTATATAACCCATTCGCGGGTAAATAATGTTATTGATCGTTGGGACTTACAGGGACAATTATTGACCTTGGGACAAATACCACCACCACCACCGCCGCCGCCGCCGCCGCCGCCACCACGTTCAACAACATTAGCAGCAGTAACATCTATAGAAGTGAGCACCGAAACTTTATTTGGCATCAATATTTGCTAGAAATAGCAGCAAAATTTTCCCCTCAGATTATACATTATCTGGTTAAATAAACACAAAACATACATTAAGGTTAGTGTATG
>NC_068986.1:94131835-94133028 GCF_001194135.2 Octopus bimaculoides | reverse complement strand
ACGAATGGATCGCCACATTCTCATCATATTCGCCCATGGCTGTGACGGCCCGGCTGACATTGGATTGAAGCGAAAATAACATCAACATCAACAACAACAACACCACCAACAATAAAAACAACACCTACTACTACTACTACTACTACTACTACTACTACTACTACTACTACTACTACTACTGCTACTACTATCGCGAGTAATGGTACGGTTCTGGTATCAGTTCATATGTAAGGTCACCGTAACATTAAATTGACGATACAACAGTATTATTATTATTATTATTATTATTATTATTATTATTATTATTATTATTATTATCATTACCAATATCTACAACAACAACAACAACAACAACAACAACAACAACAGCTACAGCAACAAGAACGGTAATAATGTATACTTACGTTTACATAATATCCTAAAAGGCTTGATGGCGGTGGGGGCGGCGACGACGACGATGATGACGATGTTGATGATGTTGATGATGATGATGATAACGTTGAGGCGATTGAGCTGTTGTTGTTGTTGTTGTTGGTGGTGGTCGTCGTAGTGGTGGTGGTTTGAACAAGGGTGGCGTTGGTGATGGCGGTGATTGTAATGACGATGACCACGATGATGATGATGGTGATGCTGACGATGATGGTGATGATGGTGATGATGATGGTGATGATGGTGATGATGACGATGATGATGGTGATGATGATGATGCTGATGATGACGATGATGGCGATGACGACGACTCTGGAGGTGTTGGCGTTGGTCGTCGTTGGCGGTGGTGGTGGTGGTGGTGGTGAAGGTGGAGGCAGTGATGACGACAGTAGTAGTGATGATGATGATGATGATGATGATGATGATGGTAGTGATGATGGCTCTGACGATGCTGGTGCCGATGCTGATGATAACAACTACATCGCGGTTTGACAGCATCAACAACAGCCCCTCAACGGACGCTCGCGTGCCAGCAACAAAAGTACAACGAGCTGCTGTCTCTCATAGAGTACGCACTCCGGTCTCTATCAGAGTACGCAGCGCTGTCTTAAGTAAAGAACATGACGGATAACGTACAAATGGCGCGAAAAAGATGGGATGTGCATGATTGAAAGCTCATCAATATTCGATTCACCCGATCTGGACGATCATATATATATATATATATATATATATATATATATATATATATATATATATATATA
>NC_068986.1:94129614-94130783 GCF_001194135.2 Octopus bimaculoides | reverse complement strand
TATATATATATATATATATATATTCATACATATATATATCTATCTAAATGATGGACTTTCCATCTATTATGTCGATGAGATTTCACTTATTCGATCAGCTGAATTGCTTACTGATTCAATTATCGTGGACGAGGCTAATTATCCCTCAGGCATGCATCCTTAATAGATAAAGGTCCGTGCTTTGGTGGCTAGGTTATTCTGCTCACGAATTTATGGACGTGATTTCGATACCTGGGGTGCATTGTGCCGTTGACCAAAACATTTGATTTCACTCCCCTACATTCCTCTCAGACCGCAAAAAATAAGGTGTACCTATATTACAAAGGGCCAACTTTGCCCCATTTTCTGTCACTTTGTATCTCCTCGAGAACTCAGTAAAGGGCATGCGTGACCGTGCATATGCTCGGCCACATGCATGTTAATTTTGCGGACAGGCTGCACCGCTGATCGGATCACTGGAAACCTCCACGTCGTATACGACGGGAAGCCAAAATGGATGAACCCTTAACATAATCCTTATTTTCAATAAACTTCCCGTATTAAGAGACCTCCGCTCTCGAAATATCGGTATCATCTATTCACATATGGAGTCTGTCAACTGAGTTTCACTGAGAAGACGTGCATAATCAAGACTGTATGCGAGAAGAACCTTGCCTAAGATTCTATGCAAGTCATAATTGTAAAGCAAGCGTTTTCAAGACGTTTAGTATATCAGGGTTCGTACATATACAAATATATACATACATACATACATACATAAACACATATAAATATGCGTATACTAGTATATACATATATTCATACATATGTACATATATATATATTTATAGATAGATAGATAGATAGATAGATAGATAGATAGATAGATAGATAGATTGATTGATTGATTGATTGATCGATATATATCGATATATATGTATATATATATATATGTATATGAATATATCTATTCACATATATATGAATGTATATATATACATGTATATATATATACATCTATCTATCTATCTATCTATCTATCTATCTTTCTATATATCTATCTATATATATATATATACATATTTATAGATATACACATATATATATGTATATATAGATATACATAGGAATACATAAGTACTTATACAGCCACATATACAGGTGTGTATATGCATATATGTATATATATA
>NC_068986.1:94121657-94125064 GCF_001194135.2 Octopus bimaculoides | reverse complement strand
CACACACACACACACACACACACACACACACACGCACACACACACACACACACATATATATATATATATATATAAATATACACACACAATTTATCAAACATTGATACATAGTACTTATGAACGTAACATCACATACGCACAAAACATTGCTTACATATGTATACTCTCACATATATACACATATAAACAATATGCACACTTACACACAGAGAATAAAACACACTCACGTCCACACACACACATATAAACGTAACATCATTCACACACACACACATAAATATACACACACAATTTATCAAACATTGATACATAGTACTTATGAATGCACACTTACACACAGAATAAAACACACTCACGTCCACACACACATATAAACGTAACGTCATTCACACACACACACACACACACACACACACGCACACACACACACGCACGCACATCTATCTAAACAACATGAGATACAATCTTATTCCCTAATACATGAATATTACAGATACATAAACACACACACATACACATGCGCACGCATACATGTTCGTTCCTCGTATTCACACACATAGCAAACACACACACACACACACACACGTATATATATATATATATATATATGCATATATATATATATCACTCTTCCCACTCTCACTCACTCACTCCCTCCTTCCCTCATTCACTTCTACCACTCCGCTTCTCCCACGTTCCCTCTCTCTCGCTCGCTCGCTCACTGGTTGGTTGGTTGTCTGGTTGGCTGGTTAGTTGGTTGGTCGGGCTGTTTTCACGAACAGGCAAACATTGACAAGCGGGGCTGGCTGGCTGGCATGTTTGCGAGAGACAAAACACACACACACACACACACACGTACACACACACTTTCTCCTTTTAATTACTTAACTTTATAGTCAACAACAACCAACAACAACAACGACATCTAACGACAGGCACAGCCACACTCAAACAATAAGCAACAGACTCGTGAGTGCTGTCGGTAACCTAACTCGAATCATTTTTGCCTTCACTCACACACGCAGACATTTCAAGTTTACGTCGCGGATAGCAAAGTGGTTTTTAAACAACCTGCTTCGGTAACGACAAACAAGCCGCAACAAGACGAAGAACAACAAACAAACAAACAGCAAACACAGGAATATAACCAATTATTACTACCACCACTACTACTATTACAACGACTACGACTGCTATTATTATTATTACAAATTACTACTACCATTTAAAGCTTCGTCATTGAGTTTTGTAGTGTTGTTACATACGGATAAATTATATAGGAATTAATGAGAAGATATTTTAACGGCCTACCCCTTGGAACAATCGAATTTGCTTTCAACTACCACGACTGCGAAACACTTCTACGACAAGATTAAGAACTACAACTATTTCTACTACAACAACAACAGCAACTACTACTACTACTACTACTACTTCATATACTGTCCGGTAAGTTAGTAGTATTACTGCGAATTGGATAATTAAAAAAAAATATATATATATATATCTGTATATATAAAAGAAAAATTGAAGAAAAGAAAACCAACGCCGCAACAGTTCACTAATTGTTACGGTAACTACAAAATAAGTACAATAATTATTTACTACAACTGGTACTACTCCCTATACTGTTTTTTTTTGGCTTTTTTTTTCCTCTGTATTATTAAGCCTGCTGTCTGTCTGTCATACATATAATAACAGTAATACCACATACGCATATACACATATACATATACATTCTCATGCACACGTACGCAAACTATTTTTATTATTCGAATTGTTAAGGTTATTGTTGTAATTGCTGTTGTCGTTTTTACTACAACGTTAACGGCAACTTCTACCACCACTGAAACTACTACTCCTCCTCCTCCTACTACTACTTTACTATTACCGCTACTATTGTTACTATACTACTACTACTACTACTACTACTACTACTACTACTACTACTACTACTACTACTACTACCAATATCCACTGATGTTCTAGGCACATTCATCCCACAACAGTTCATGTTAGCTACCACAAGCAATAAACACTACAACCCCGACACATTTACATTACAAACGAATAACAAAAACAGCAACTACTACTGCTACTAGTACTACTACGACTACTACTGCTGCTACAACAACTTCTACTACTATTGATTCTGTATTTTTGTGTGTGTTTTTTTTTTGTTTATTTGTTTTAAATCTCGTTGACTAGACTCTACATGTTGGACATGGTAAAAATGGCGGCAGCCGCAACTTCCGTATCAACAGCCGCCATTCCGTTATCGTTAGTCGGGCCGCTGCGGCCCGAGAGTAAACACCACAACCATAGCCACATCCACAATCACATACACAGTCATAGTCACAACAACAACAACAGCAACAGCAGTAGTACCAACAACAGCAACAGTCACGCTCACAACCACAGTCATAATCATAACCACAGCGCAGCTCCCTCGATGGGACGGCCACTTCGTCACAGCACCAACAACATTAAAAGCAACAACAAAAATAGTAACTCCAACAATACTAACAACAATAACATTAGATCGTTTAGCATCAGTAGTATGCTGGGTGAAAGTCTTGCTGAAGGAAATTCACTAACGTCTTCACAGCCGATAATAGTGGCTGCCGCCGCTGCGGCCACCGCCTCGGGAGTCTCCAACAGGACCACCACTTCTACGCCTCCGCCACTCTTGTTACCTTCTGCAAATGGGAATGCGTTAATTACAGCAACTGCAACTGGCATGCCGCCTTTATTGCATCTACCTTCGCAACAACAACAACAACAACAACAACAACAACAGCATCATCACCATCAACACCACCAACATCAACTTCACCAGCAGCAGCATCACGTGCTTCGCCAACCGCCGAACCATCATCATTCACTGCTCCATCACATACAACAGCAACAACAACAACAACAACAACAACAGCAACAACAACAACAGCAACACCATCGGCGTCGTCACCATCATACAACGACAGCGCCGAGGCCCAACACTAACAACAACAACAACAATACTAACACCAACGGCAACGGCGCAACTGCATCGCCGCCGCCACCCCCTCTCCTGCCTCTCCCTTCTCCGCCTCATCCTCTCACCGCACCTCGTTACACGCCTTCCTCTTCTCCTTCTTCCTCGCCTGCTTCTTCTCCTTCTCCTCCTTCGTCGGTGCGTCTTTTAGCATCGCAACAACAACAACAACAACAACATATTCAGGGCCTTCCGCATCATCACCATCACCTTAACCACAGCAACAAAATCAGCCCCCACGTCCACCCCCAAACACAACAGCACCAGCAACGTCAACTGCATCACCGTCAACAGCAAATGTCTGTAGGCCTCAACAACAACAAACATAACACAAAGCATCATCATCGGCATCAGCAACACGATCAACAACAGC
>NC_068986.1:94117901-94121495 GCF_001194135.2 Octopus bimaculoides | reverse complement strand
GCGGGTATTGCGACGAGCGTGGAGCCGGGTACGCCGACCGACAGCTTACCGACGCTGGACGGAGATGACGACAGAATGATGACAGAGTTTGATGACGACGATGACAATGGCAGCAATGACGATGGCGTCGATGACGACGATGACAACGATGGTGATGATGATGATGATGGCGGTGGTGGTGGTATTAGTGGTGGTGGTGGTGGTGGTGGCGGTGATGATATCAGCGACGGCGTTGCTCATCGTCAGCAGCCTCTCCATCATCCTCCTCATCATCATCATCATCAACAACAACAACATCAGCACCATCATCTTCAGCATCGTCACCATCGCCGCCGTCATCGTCGCTATCGTGACGACGATGACGACGAGGAAGACAGAGACGATCGAGGTGAACGTGACGACGGTGGTGGAGGCGGCGGCGGAGGCGGCGGCGGCGGTGGTGGCGTCGGTGATGGCACTGACCGTCAGCGGCGTCGCCGTCACCACCACAACCATCACCATCCTCATCGTAGTGATGGCGTTCATCCTGATTCTGTAGCTAACATAAACGATGACGGCGCACGCGTTGATGCTGATAATAATGATGATGATGCTGATGTTGATAATGTTGGTGGTGTTAGCGATAGTAATATTGATAATGATGATATTGGTGGCGTTGCTGATGTTGATAATGTTGTTGATGATGATGATGATAATGGTGGTGTTAACGACCTCAATATTGATGTTGATGGTGATGGTAAAGGTGATAATGTTGATGATGGCGATCGTGATGATAATGGCTGTTCTTCAGGTGCTGGCGGCGATGTTGTTGACCGTGGTAGTCGTGTTGTTGCTAATGGTCGTGTTGACGATGATAATGATGATGATGATGATGATGATGATGTTGATGTCGAGGTTGATATTAATGTTGACGATGATGATGATGATGATAATAATAATAATAATAATAATAATAATAATAATAATAATAATAATATCGGTGTTGGCAACAACGGTGGTGGTCGTGGTGGTGGTGGTCGTTATATGGACGTGTACAAAAACGCTAACTGTATAGATAATGACGATTGTGATGATGACGATGATAATGTTGATGATGATGATGATGATGTTGGTGATGATGATGATGATGTCGGCAGTAACGTTGGCGTTCGTGGTATCTGTGATAATGGCGGTGTTGTTGTTGATGATGATGACGACGACGACGATGATAATATGGATGCTGTAACTAATGAAGATGATGATAATGATGATGTTGATGATGATGATGATGATGATGACATGCATGTTGATGTGGAGAGTCTGGAGTTTGAAACAGACATCTCTTGCTTCGATAGGCATCGGCGTATCGGTCGTTCTATCGATAGTGAAACTAGCAACAACAACAACAACAATAACAACAGCACAAGCTGTAATGACAGTAACATATCATTTAGCAACAACAAAAACAAAAACAACACTAAAAACCTTTTGACCAGTAAAAACAACAATAGCAACGACAACAATATGACCATCACTCCTGACTGTCTACCGTTAAGTACCCACATGTCACCCGTCTCTTACGATATCCAGAAACGGACGGCTACGGGCGACGACCATCACGCGAGCAACGGGAAAGCTAGCGCTGCTGGTGGTGGTAGTGGTGGTGGTGGTGGTGGTGGCGGTAACGGTGGTGGCGGTGGTGGTGGCGGTGGTGGTGGTGAGCAGGACGAGAAAAACAAGGAAAACAACAAAAACAACACCAACAACAACGGTAACGGTCCGAGTGATACAAAGTCACAAGGTACCAACAGCAACAACAACAACACAAGCAACAACAGCACTGGCAACAACAACACCAACAGCAACAACAACAACAACAACGGTAGCGGCAATAGTAGTAGTACCAATAACAGCAACAACAACAGTAGCAGCAGCAGCAGCAACAGCAACAACAACAATAATAATAACAACAACAACAACAGTAGCAGCACCAGCAACAACAGCAGCAACAGCCGGGCGGAGAAACCCCCGTTCAGTTACAATGCCCTCATTATGATGGCTATACGCAGCAGCCCCGAAAAAAGACTGACCCTTAACGGGATTTACGAATTTATAATGAAAAACTTCCCTTACTATCGCGAAAACAAACAAGGGTGGCAGAATTCAATCCGGCACAATCTCAGCTTGAACAAGTGTTTTGTGAAGGTACCCCGGCATTATGACGACCCTGGCAAAGGTAACTACTGGATGTTGGACCCGTCTAGTGATGACGTATTCATTGGGGGCACAACAGGCAAACTCAGGCGCCGATCCACAGCGGCATCGCGGAGTCGCTTGGCGGCGTTCAAACGCGCTGGTTTCCCACGATTAACGCCACCCGGATATTCACTGCACGCTGACAAAACGAACCCTTTTCTATGGTCGATATCCTCAATGTACCCGCTTGCAGCGGCAGCCAGCACGGCCGGTTCAGCGTTTCGATACAACGGCATAGCACCTTATCCTTACCCGACGTTTTTGACCCCGGCAACGAGTGGTCGAACGTCGGCTTTGGCGGCCGCAGCAGCCGCGGCAGCGGCTGCGGCATCGGCGGCGACGCCAACGACAGTCAGTGGAGGCGGCAGCGGTGGTGGCGGTGGCAGTGGTGGCGTGGGTAGTGGCGGCAGTGGCAGCGGTGGCACATCGAACTTTTCCGTCGAACGGTTACTGGGTAACGAATCGACGGCACCATCAGCATCATCACTGATCAGTCACCCCGGATTAACATCGCCCATCCGACCCGAAGTAACGCTCACAAGTCCGTCACCTTACGCCAGCTTAGCCGTGTCACCAACCGCGCTCCTTTTTCCACACCTTACGCAGGCCCATCCTTGCGCCAATGGACTTGAACTTTATGCGGGTCTCCGCAGTCTACCTGTATCACACGCGTCGGCATTCACCTCAGCAGTGGGGCTTCATCCAGCGATATCTTCAGGTATTGCATCTTCAGACTCTTCATTCACAGCTGTGCCACCAGTCGGTGCGGCAAGACCCACATGAGATTTCCCATCTCTTGATGTCTGACAGTCATACAATGTATAATGTATGTATATGTATGTGTATATATGTATAGACATATATGCACATTTGTATGTGGTTGTATATATATATATGTATATTTGATGATATAGATATGTGCGTGCATGAATATAAGGGGCGTGATTTGTCTCAAGCATAGAATATGCATAAGATACGTACACATCATAAATGCATAGAACCCACATTTGTACGCAACACATATATACATAGAATTACTTGCATACATACATATATATATATATGTATATGTATATATATCCATACGTAAATACATACATATATGTAAATGTAAATATATACGCATATATACATAGCCACGTATATGCATTCATGTACACAAATACGTATGTACATATATATAATTGATGTTTAAATGCTGTGTTAAAAAAAGCTATCTATGAAAATATGAATACAATGTGAATAGGAATGTATATTTTGGAAGTATGATTAATTTACTTGTGTACGTATGCGTGCATGTAGGGAGTATCTACACACACGCACAGTAATCCCTATAAGTATATATATATATATATATAT
>NC_068986.1:94116472-94117006 GCF_001194135.2 Octopus bimaculoides | reverse complement strand
TATACATATATATATATGCATGCACATATACATATATATATATGTATACACACACACATGTAATCTAAATATACATTTACGCATGTATATAAGTATACATGTATGTATTTTGTTTCCATTGATATGTGTGTGTGTGTATATATATGTATATAACACACAACTATGTGCGTTATATAGAGTGTGTGTGTATGTGTGTGTATATGTGTGTGTGTGTGTGTACGTGTGTGTTTGCGTTGCATATGGTTATGTATATATATTCGGCTATTGGTGGATTAGTAAAACTGAATTGAACATTGAAAAGACAGAAGAAAAAAAAAAGTTGATATAATTAAAAAAAAAAAAACAATGAAAGACTATACAAAACTGCTTATCCTGATGGCAGGAGTATGGACTATTACAACAACAACAATAACAATACAACAAAAGTAAAAAGAAAATAACATTAAAAAACATACATAACCAATAACAAAAAATATTTAAAAAATTACGAGAAATATTTATTTCTCATGTGAGAACATTAGTTCTTACAAATAT
>NC_068986.1:94111578-94115639 GCF_001194135.2 Octopus bimaculoides | reverse complement strand
ATATATATATATATATATATATACACACACAAACGCACTAACGCCTACATACAGATACACGCGCAGGCAGACACGCGTTCCCGCGCGTGCGAACCCATTAAGACTGTGAGCTTATTGGGTGAGAAACAAAGAAGTTAAGAAAGAAGGAATGGATAGACGAAGAAGAAAACCAAAAAACGAAAACGAAGAAGAAATTGTTGCAAAAATGGAAGTATATAAATCACCAACGTAATGAAGAAGAAGTACAACGTGAAAGCATAATAAATACAAATTATATACACACATATATATCCATGTATGTATATATGTATGTATAGCTGTATGTATATGCATATATATATGTATGTATTTTCTTTCTTTCTTTCTTTCTAATTGCTTTTCCTGCCTTACCGTTTAATTAACAAACATTGTTATTGTTGTTTAAATTATACACGAAACTTTTTGACCAACAGGAATTGAAAATATAACGAAATGGAAATACTTAAAACAAGTTCGTTCTGTTGTTTATTAACTTTTATCAATTATTTTTGTCATTATTATTATTATTATTGTCATTATTATTATTATCATTATCATTATCATTATTATTATTATTATTATTATTATTATTATTATTATTATTATTATTATTGTTGTCATCACTAACAAAAGCACAACGCCACGAATTTTGTTAGGGCAGAAGTCGTTTATTAAAAAGTAAAACCAGTAATTTTTTGGGCGGAGGTACTTAATTCCGTAACTACGAAACCGAAGATTCAAGAACTACTTCCGAAATCGTTAGCACGTTGAAGAAAATGTTTAGCGTTAGTATTTCTGGCTCATTGCGTTCTGAGTTCAAATCCCACTGAGGTCAACTTTGTCTTTCATTGTATCGAAGGTCTATGAACTAAGTAGCAGTCGAGCACTAGGGTCGATGTAATCGACTAAGCCCATCCCACCCACCAAAAAAAATCAGGCCTTTGTGGTTGTAAGTAGAAAGGGGTTTTTCCAAACAAAAGCATAAGGCCACGAATTTTATACAGGCAGAAAAAGGTTTGCAGAATAGGAACTTAGTAATTTGACTGGTACTTAATTCCGACAAGATGAAACACAAAGTTTTAAGGACCATTTTCAGAGTCTATAGCATGAAGTAATAACACTGGGGTCGATTTAACCGAAACCCCAACTCCCTAAACACAAATTATGGCGTTGTACCTGTTAGAAACAACTGATATTATTTGATATTCCTTTGTATTATTTAATATCATTTGATGTTATGTTATATTATTTTGCTATTGTTATTGATGTTATTCTTGTTTTCTTAGTATTGTTTTGATAAGGTAAAACTCAGGGGTCAATGTCATTGCGGTGGTGCCGAAAGGTAAAAGCCAAAAATTTAAACAACGCTCCTGAGATCGATAACATAAATCAGTAATTCTCAACCGGGGTTCGAATGACTTTTAGGCTTCCGTATAAGATTTTGTTGAAATTTATGTGGAATAAATATGGTTATACTTCTACAGGAGGCGCAATGGCCCAGTGGCTAGGGCAGCGGACTCGCGGTCATAGGATGTTGTGAGTGTTTATTGAGCAAAAACACCTAAGGCTCCACGAGGCTCTGGCAGTGGGTAGGTGGCGAACCCTGCTGTACTCTTTCACCACAACTTTCTCTCACTCTTACTTCCTGTTTCTTTCTGTTGTGCCTGTAATTCAAAGGGTCAGCCTTGTCACACTCTGTGTCACGCTGAATATCCTCGAGAACTACGTTAAGGGTACACGTGTCTGTGGAGTGCTCAGCCACTTGCACGTTAATTTCACGAGCAGGCTGTTCCGTTGATCGGATCAACTGGAACCCTCGACGTCGTAAGCGACGGAGTGCCAACAACAACAATACTTCTACAATACACTAAACATTTGAAGGATTTTTAACACAACTCCTAAAATTAGATTATAGAAATATAAGATTTTTAAAGTATTGACTGACTACGGTAGTCCGTTGTAGTAAAATAGGAACCAAGAATATCCATAGGTAGAAAGTGGTTGAGAAATACTGACAAAAAGTAGCAGGTAAACACAGGAGTTGATTTAACCAATAATCAAGTCTACCTGCAAATTTTGGCCCTGTGCCTATCAGAAACAATTGGCATTACCCTGAAGATGTTCAAGGCGTTGATCGTGCTGAATCGCCAGAGAAAATGTTCAGCGATATTTCTTCCGGTTCTATTCGAGGCCAATTTTGCTTTTTATCGATATAACCAACATGCCCTTACCCTCAAAATCAAAGAGAATCATTGTCATTATGTTTAATTATGTTGTTATTGTCGATGATATCATTGTGAGTTTTTTTTTTCTCTCTTTAAAATATTGTTTTGATGTCAAACAAACGAGGTTCGTTTTTAATGTGCAGCCATTCTGGGTCAATATAAGCTTAATTATTGTATAGAATATATGGGTTCACACGAAATGGGATATGTTGTAGAAGGTCGGGGAGCTAGAGTTTTTAATTCCGTTACTGATACTATTTGCCAGGGGTCTAATCCAGTCAGATCTAATGATGCTGTTCAATTTTCAGCGCTGCATTTATATTATATAAGTGTGTGTGTATATATATACACACACATTCAGAATTAGAGTGAGAGCGATAGATAGATAGATAGATAGATAGATAGATAGATAGATAGATAGATAGACACTTAAGTATAGATATATCATTATGTATATATCGATAAATGTATTTATATTTATGTATTTCTTTTAATGAATACGTTTCTATAACAATATATACACACGTATTCATTGCTATATAATACATATATATACATACATGTATTCATACATACTTGTTTGCATGTGCCTGTGTGTGTGTGTGTGTGTGTGTGTGTGTGTGTGTGTGTGTGTGTGTGTGTGTGTGTGTGTGTGTGTGTGTGTGTGTGTGTGTGTGTGTGTGTATGTGTCTGAGCTATCCTAGCCCTTGGGTTGACCAATATGCTCTGTGAGTGGAATTTGGAAGACGGTAACTGAGAGGAAAAAGCGCGCCCTCGAGCGTGTGTGTATAACAATCTCCTTATTTACTTATCCATAATAATATTTAGTAATTGTTTGTATTTAATTTCAAACTTTAATCAGTATATTTCCTAACATATTATTATTGACGCAATTACATATGAATATAGAAATATATCAGACCTTAAAAAGGTATTTCTCTATCTATCTATCTGTCTGTCTGTCTGTCGAGTTAGAATAGAGGCAGCTGATGAATAATTCCAAGTGGCTTTCTGTTTTCCTATGTGTTCGTTCCGTTGTCTGTAGTTCATTGTTCTAACGTTCTGTACCCTGATATGCATCTATATACACATGTAGATGAAAGTATATACATATATGTGTGTATACATGCATATATATTTTGTGTATTATATATATATATATATATATATATATACATATATATTATATTATATTATAAATACACACACACACACACACACACACACACACACATACATATAAATATACACATATTTAACATTGCATATATATATATATATGTGAGTGTGTACATGTGTATTTATATGTAAATGATGCAAATGCATCAATAAAATATGTTCCGAAATAAAATATTATGACTTTCAAAACAGCTACAACTTATATATATATATATGTGTATATATATGAATATATGTATGTGTGTGGGTGCATAAAAAATATACTATTTTATATTATATGCGTGTATTTACGTATGAATACGTCTACGTGTAAATATATATATACACAGACACACACATACAGACACACAGACATAAATATATATGTATATATATGTATAGATATGTGTATTTGCAGTATTCCTATTTTAATTACATTCAATGAAAATAACTGCTATGGTACACAGCTAACATTATACAAATATTTACATGGTGTAAATGAGAGTATATAAATATTAGGTACAAAGAGAACTGATAACATTTACAGACTATTATTCATAGTTTTATATGTACTTCGAGATGCAATTCCCAAAAAGAATTATTACTAGTTCTCTAGAAAGTTTATAAACTTATAAAGTTAACGATATATATATATATATA
>NC_068986.1:94110748-94111478 GCF_001194135.2 Octopus bimaculoides | reverse complement strand
ATGTATGTATGTATGTATGTATGGATGGATGTATATCAATCCTATTCGTGTTTGTCTGCATAGTTCTGTCCATATTAACACGGCTGGATTTATCTTACAGTTACTTTTTACCCCAGTGTCCACGCACCCGATAAAGAGTTTTGAGTTCATTTCCTTACTTCATAGATTACGATTTCTAAAACAGACCAAGTCCAGCGCATTCAGAGAATGAACGAACTGTTCGATATATTGTACTTCTGCTCATAAGTGGTACCGTATTTTGTTGTGCCTAAAAAAATGAAATTGAAAATTGACATTGGTAAAAATTGAATTTAGAATGAAAACACCGTAGGCTTCTTGCAGTATGATAAGTAAACGAGTGTCACCCTAGTCTGGTGCCTGTGAACAGCTGACACTTTCAATCATACGCAGCAAAATAAGCCCAGAATTTTCATCAAATAATAATAATAATAATGATAATAATAATAATAATAATAATAATAATAATAATAATAATAATAATAATAATAATAATAATAATAAGAAGAAGAAGAAGAAGAAGAAGAAGAAGAAGAAAGCATTTTTTTTTTCTTCATGATCTTTGACAACTATGCTTTCTAATTGATGTATCAATACCAGCAGATGACAACGTTTCTCTAAAAGAAATGGAAAAACTTTCAAAATACAAAGACCTGGAAATAGAGGTAACTCGAATGTGGAATCTAAAAACAGAAACAATTCCTATCATAGT
>NC_068986.1:94109311-94110334 GCF_001194135.2 Octopus bimaculoides | reverse complement strand
AATAATAATAATAATAATAATAATAATAATAATAATAATAATAATAATAATAATAATAATAATATTAATAATAAATGCCCGGATGCAGTACCAGGCAGTGGTTCTCATGGCTTTTGATCTTAATTGATTGGAAGTATTATCATGTGCATTGTTTTGTCTTGGTATAAAAGATGGGTTACAGCAAATATTCTGCTCTGTACCACAGATTTGCTTGTCAGTTGTTTGACCTTAACCAGTTGAGCATGTCCGTTGGTGGCTGACGATATGTGTATCTCTGATCACGAGCAGAAGAAGTGCGGGTGCAACATAGCCATGTGCAGAGAGGAATTCTTTGGGGTTTGAATAATTCACCTTTGGAAACATGGGTGTTTTGGTCAACATCCTTAAACAACTCTTATTCAAGGACTGTTTGAGCGGGACAGGTTACTCGACCTGAAGAACATTCTAACTGGGTTCCACCTGCAAGCTCATGCGCTGTTTATCTTGATATGAGACCACTATGTCGCGCACATATGGTTGTGATGCATGTGCCTGATGTACCCTTATCAGACGGGTAGTCATGATGGGTATACTGGGCGTCGCATATTTTACCCCAGTGTCGCTTTGATGGCATGCACAGCTCTCTCACTCAATAATAATAATAATAATAACAATAATAGTGACTTCAAATTTTGGCACAAGGCCAGCTATTTCGTGGTGTGGGTGATAAGTCTATTACATCGACCCCAGTGTTCAACTGCTACCTAATTTATTAACCTCTGAAAGGATGAAAAGCAAAGTCGACCTCGGCGAGATTTGAGCACAGAACATTAAGATGGATGAAATGCCTCTAAGTATTCTGCGTGGCGTGCTCACGATTTTGCCAGCTCGCCACCTTAAATAATGATAACAATAATCCTTTCAGTTCTATATTTATGGCGTAGTGGTTAAGAGCGTGGGCTACAAACCCCAAGATTCTGAGTTCGATTCCAGGCAGTGACCTGAATAATAATAATAATAATAATAATAACAACAACAACATAA
>NC_068986.1:94107966-94108875 GCF_001194135.2 Octopus bimaculoides | reverse complement strand
AATAATAATAATAATAATAATAACAACAACAACATAAAAAGAAATACCTTCGGAATGGGAACCCAGGTTCGAAATTTCCCCAAGACAGCTGATGAAGGCTGGAGGGTATATCAGCCGGAACGTTGTGTTAACAACAAACAAGATGAGGACAAATATCCGTCAAATGTAAATAATGTAAATAATCCTTTCTACTAAAGGTACAAGGCTTGAAATTTGGTGGGAGAGCACTAGTCGATTACATCGTCCCAAGTGTTTTACTAGTACTTAACTTATCGACCCCGGAAGAATGAAAGGCAAAGTCGACCTCAGCGGAGTTTGAACTCAGAACGTAAAGACAGATGAAATACCGCTAACCATTTCGCCCGGCGTGCTGACGATTCTGAAAGCGCACCGCCTTAATAGCACCCATCACCACTGTCACCACTACTAGCAACATCAATAATAATAATGGTTTCAAATTTTGGCAGCTATTTCGGGGTCGAGGGGGTAAATGAATTATATCTATCCCAGTGCTGTACTGGTTCTTATTTAATCGACCCCCGACCTCCGACCTCCGAACGGGTGAAAGGTAAAGCTGATCTCGGTGGAATTTTGACTTAGATTGTTAAAGACGGATGAAATGCCATTAAGCATTTTGTCCGGCGTTTTAAACGATTTTTAGCAACAATATTGATGATGATGATGATGGATGATGATAGTGATGATGATGATGATGATGAGGATGATGATGATGATGATGATGATGATGATGACGACGACGATAGTGATGATGATGGTGATGATGATGATGATGATGATGACGACGACGGTGATGATGATGTTGATGATGATGATGATGATGATGATGATGACGACGACGATAGTGATGATGATGGTGATGATGATGATGATGATGATGATGATGATGAT
>NC_068986.1:94106398-94107790 GCF_001194135.2 Octopus bimaculoides | reverse complement strand
ACGAGGACGACGACGACGACGACGATGATGATGATGATGATGATGATGATGAAGATGATGGTGGTGATGATGATGATGATGATGATGATGATGAAGATGATGGTGGTGATGATGATGATGATGATGATGATGATGATGATGATGATGAAGATGATGGTGGTGATGATGATGATGAAGATGATGATGATGATGATGATGATTATGATGATGAGATTTCTGGTTTTTGCCACTGGGATATTCGGTTTAGGCTCACAAGTCCAGCAATTCGAAAGGGATGTGATCAATCGACATCGTCAAGACTTGAATGATACTTTATTTTATCACTCTTTGAAGAACGAAAAGAGAAAAAAAATGGATTTGTATTTGAAATCAGAGCGCAATGTCCAAGACTAAATATCGCAAAGAATATCCCCCCCCCCCATATTCTATTTTTTCTTCCAATCCAACGTTTTAGTAATAATTTCTGATATAGGCACAAGGCCAGCAATTTTGACTGGAGTGGGAGTGGTCAATACCGGCAACTCAGTACATAACTGTGCTACATTTTATCGAGCTGGAAAGAATGGAAGCCTAAGATGTCCTTAGCAGGATTTGAACTCAGAATTTAGAGAGATGGAAAAAGTGCTACAAAATAATTTCTCTGAACTCTAATAATGATAATAGTAATTCTTTCAAATTTTGGCACAAAGCCAGCAATTTTAGAGGGCGGGGTAGTCAAATACAACTACCCCAGTTGACTGCTATTTATATTATTACTCCCAAAGGATGAAAAGCTAAGTCGATTTCGGCGTGATTTCAACGTAAAAATCGTAAAGAGAATTAAAGAGCTGGAAAAAATACCCCTAAGAATTAGAGCCCTGAAATTTCGTGGGAGTGGGTTAGTCAATTACATGAACCCCTGTGCTCAAATGGTACTTATTTCGTTGATCCTGACCTCGAAAGAATGAAAGGTAAAATCGAACTTAGAACGTAAAGTCTGACGAAATACCACTAGGGGTTTCGTCCAGTGTGCTAACGAATTTGTGCGCTCGCTGCTATATGATGATGGTGATAATAATAATAATAATAATAATAATAATAATAATAATAAGGATAATTCTTTCTACTATAGGCACAAGGCCTGGAATTTGGGCGAGGGAGCTAGTCGATTACATCGACCCAGTGCGTAACTGGTGCTTAATTAATAGACCCCGAAGGATGAAAGGCAAAGTCATCCTCGGATGGAATCTGAACTCGGAACGTAGCGCCGGGCAAAATACGGCTAAGCATTCCGTCCAGCGTGCTAACGATTCTGCCAGCTCGCCACCTTAATAATAATAATAATAATAATAATAATAATAATAATAATAATAATAATAATAATAATAATAATAATAATAATAATAATAATAA
>NC_068986.1:94102392-94106372 GCF_001194135.2 Octopus bimaculoides | reverse complement strand
ATGATGATGATGATGATGATGATGATGATGATGATGATGATGATGATGATGATGATGATGACAATAATAATAATAATAATAATAATAATAATAATAATAATATTAATAATAATGATAATAATTGTTTGTAATATTGGTACAAGTCCTCAAATTTTGCGCGTTATTGGGGTTAATAAATTGTATCAACCCAGGTACTTGGTTTTGCTGTACTTTATCGTCCCCGCAAAAATGAAAGGTATTACTGACATCGGTCATAAGGACGGTGACATGTTAGTCTTTTCCGGATAACATGCTTAGCGACATTTCTTCCGATGCTTTTCGTGCCTTGCGCAAATCCCTTTGAACTGAATTTCCCCCCCCCATCATTTGGTGTCGCTAAAATAATGTCAACTAATCGACAAAGACCCTTCCTTTTTATTGAAGTCATTTCGTGAAGTGTCAGAGTAAATATCGAATGTAATTTTGCCCTACTCTTTAACGTTTGTAATAATCCTCTATCTGTAATGATAATAATAATAATAAGAGCATTCAGGAAGCACAAACCTCCGCCAAGGTAAAACCAACGTCCTTTCAACGATTAGCCCTAGATGATTTTTAAAATGAGAATATCTGAAATAAACTCGACTGCTCTCACAAGCGAGAATACTAAAAATGAACCCGACCGCCCTTAAAAAATCAGTAAAAAAAAAAAAGCAAGAAAAAAAACCCGTAAAATAATCTAGAATCTTTGTCCGGCCGGTATCGGATCGATGCCAAACTCTAATCAGTATGTGCTAGTCACGAGGCCAAACATCCCTGAAAGTTTCATCGAAATCCATCCAGCGGTTCTTGAGATATCTTGTGCAAGGAGAAACAAACAAACACGACTGAAAATAATACCTCTGCCTTCGCTAAGGCGGTGGCAGTAATCATTTTTACTATAGGCTCAACGCCTCCGATTTCGTGGGAGGAGGTTAGTCGATTACATATACCCCAGTACACAACTGGTACTTATTTTATGGATCCCCCGAAAGGATGAAAGTTAAAGTCGACCTCACAGAATTTGAACTCAGAACGTAATGACGGACGAAATGCCGCTAAGCATTTTGTCCGGCGTGCTAACGATTCTGCCAGCTCGCTGGCAGTTCTATAATAACTGAATAACATCAGCAATAAAAGTCAATGTTATTATGAAATGAAGAAGAAAATATATTTACGGAGTGTTTTAGAAGATTCACAAGATCCGAAATGAAATGCTGTCGTGGCATCGTGGAATGGCAAGGAGTTTGCTTCCCAGCCACATCGTGCCTGATTCAGCCCCACAGCGTGGCCTCTTGGGCAAGTGTCTTCTTCAATAGCCTTGGGCCGACCAAAGCCTTGTAAGTGGATTTAGTAAAGGGGAAAGAAGACCATCGTGCATTTGTGTGTGTGCGTGTGTATGTATGTATGTATATGTATATATGTATTATGTGTATATATTTATACACACTCACACACACATACATACACACATATACGCACAAATGTGTTTGTGTGTGTTTGTGCTTGTCTTTGAATCTGTGTTTGTCCCCCAACACAGCTTGACAACGCCGTTGGTATATTTATGTCCCCTAACCCTAGCAATTCAGCAAAAAAAGTCCAATAGAATAAGTACCAGGCGTGAAAAAAAGTACTTGTGTCGATTCACTCGACTAAAATTCTTCAAGGCGGTGCCCCAGCATGGCCGCAGTCTAATGACTTAAACAAGTAAATAATAAAAGATAACCGCATGGAGAGGAATAGATACTAAATCTCATTTCGAACCTTGCACCTGATCCACCACGCTTCGTCTATCACTGTAAGAATGTTGTATTTATCTCATACAAAGTTTCTTTTCTTTTAGAAAATATTTATTTTATGGGTTGCGTCAGCATTTTGCTGCAGGTGTTTAGCTCTGAGTTAACCCTGATTATCGAGCAAGACTATAAAAAGAAGGTTAGTTCAGCCATGACCATCCCGGTTATATCAATTTATTTGTCTATAGTTTTGTATATGAGTAATCTTGGATTACATTGATATGTCCGTTCTTTAAGGCGACGAGCTGGCAGAATCTTCAGTACTCCGGGCGAAATGCTTAGCGGTAATTCGTCTGTCTTTACGTTCAAATTCCGCCGAGGCCGACTTTGTCTTTCATCCTTTCGGGGTCAATAAATTAAGTACCAGTTACGCACTGGGGTCGATGTAATCGACTTATTCCCTTTGTCTGTCCTTGTTTGTCCCCTCTATGTTTAGCTCCTTGTGGGCAATAAAAAATAAGAAACTTCAGCACGCCGGGCGAAATGCGTAGCGATACTTCGTGTGTCTTTACGTTCTGAGTTCAAATTCCGCCGAGGTCGACTTTGCCATTCATTCTTTCGATACATTTAGTACCAGTTGCGTACTGGGCCCTTCCCTCAAAATTTTGGGCCTTGTGCCTAGAGTAGAAAAGAATGTGTCTTTTCTTTGCACAAGTCACCACGATCTAATTAGACAACGGTTTGGTTGCTACATACGGTACTTCGTGAGGACGCGTGGCTTAGAGATTAGAGCGTCTGGCTTACGATCTTACAGCCGTGAATTCAATATCGGGTGGTGCATTGTGTTCTTGAGCAAGACACTTTATTTTACGCTGTCCCAGTCCATTCTGCTATCTATCAACGGGCCAGCCTTGTCACATTCTGCGTCACTCTAAATCTCCCTGACAACGACGTTAAGATTACTAGGGTCTATTCAGAGTTCAGCTACTTGCACGTTAATTTCAAGAGCAGGCTGTTCCTTGATCTATCAACTGGGACCACCATCACTGTAAACTACGTAGAGCCAATTTTTTGCTTCCTCTTGTACGTGCTCAGAGTAAGAGTCATCAGCTTGAGGTAAACATACCCGCTGGGTGTATGGGGACCAAAGGTTACGGATAAACAATATTTCATAAGTATTGTTTTCAATCACCTTGTATAATTTTCTTTCACAAGTGGCGCCGGAGTGGCTGTGTGGTAAGTAGCTTGCTTACCAACCACATGGTTCCGGGTTCAGTCCCACTGCGTGGCACCTTGGGCAAGTGTCTTCTACTATAGCTTCGGGCCGACCAAAGCCTTGTGAGTGGATTTGGTAGACGGAAACTGAAAGAAGCCCGTCGTATATATGTATATGTATATATGTGTGTGTGTGTGTGTATGTGTATTTGTGTGTCTGTGTTTGTCCCCCTAGCATTGCTTGACAACCGATGCTGGTGTGTTTATGTCCCCGTCATTAGTGGTTCGGCAAAAGAGACCGATAGAATGAGTACTAGGCTTACAAAGAATAAGTCCCGGGGTCGATTTGCTCGACTAAAAGGCGGTGCTCCAGCATGGCCGCAGTCAAATGACTGAAACAAATAAAAGAGTAAAAGAGTAAGTATATATGGAGCATATTTCTGATATTTTATTTATAACACAATTAAAACAAAAGTATTGAGTGAGTATTTCGGAAATCAATTAGTTAATTAATAATTTTAACATGAAGCTACCACGGGGAGGAACATAGGTTGTTTTAGCATTTGAACCATTGAAGACCTCCCAGTTATAACAATCATGTGTTTTTGTTCCACCAGAACGATACGGTATTGTCCAAAGGCGTCCTTTCATTTTTATCATGCTGTGATGTAATTAGAGAAAAATTTGCTCATTAATTCCAACAGATCAAAAGACAATTTTAAGGCCCGCCGTAGTGATGTAACTTTAGCAGGCCGAGATTTCGAAGTTACTATCACACATATTCTTGGGAAAGTATATATGGACTCAATAAGAAGAATTCAGTAATTGTTCAGTTTAATGTTAAATTACTATAATTCCTAAAAGCAAACTTCTATGTATGTGTATGTATCTGAGTGTGCGTGCGTGTGTGCATGTGTGTGTATATCTATGTATATATCTTATGAATATTTAGAAGAAGAAAAAGAGTGACTCAAGGTCCGACAGTTTCGTGCGTTGACACGTTATATATAT
>NC_068986.1:94097792-94099449 GCF_001194135.2 Octopus bimaculoides | reverse complement strand
TATATGAGAAGAGAAAGAGAGAAAGAAAGAAAGAGAGAGAGAGAGAGAGAGAGTTGGGTGTACGTATTATTCCTTTGCGAGTATCGGATAAAATTGCCCTGCAGTATTTATTCGGCTCTCTATCCGTACCAAGGTCAGCGTTGCCTCTCATTCTTGTTCCGAGAACGATAGAAATATAAAATAAATAGAAATGAATAGACAGTACAATGCGGGTGTATAGACGGAAATTTTAGATGATCCCCCGCCCCACGATACTCCAACTTATCTGTCTGTTCTGGTTATCTGCCTTCTGATGACAGCGTATGCGCTGACACCGGTGCTGAAGTGTTCCGTAGTAATTGCTATTATATCAAATAACATGGGTAAAAATGAAGAGGGGTGATTTGCCCAAATTATTGTATACGATCAGTACTGTGCCTAAAATGCGGTTCCTATTTATCACGAGAGATTCGTATACCTCTGGGTTTTGATACTCGAGTAGGGGCGTGTTGGACGACGGTTCGTATGTCTTTGTAATCGATAATAGCGATTCGATACCTGTTTTAGTCAGATACGTAATTTATCGATAAATATTTTATTGATTGATAAAGTTACCATTGTGAAATAACATGGTTTTTTTTTTGCAACCGGCGGTGTTGGGTCACAAACAAAAATATATATGTTGAAACACAGACACACACACACACACACACACACACACACACACACACACACACACATATGCATACAACTATGCATACATGTATATAGATATGAACACACTCACGTATATATGCATATATATTGTATAAACGTATATGAAAATACATATATGTGCATGGATATATATGCACCTTGTTTACCATTTTGTCCTTGTTCTTTTGCCACGTCATGTACCCAGTTATGTATCTATATGTACATGTAGATGAACGTATATACATACATGTACATATATATGCATATACTCATATATTGTTTATATATATATATATATATGTGTGTGTGTGTGTGTGTGTGTGCGTGTGTGTGTATATATATATATATATATATATATGCATATGTTATGTCGTAATATGCATATCTATCTATCTATCTATCTATCTAGTTAGGTATCTATATACATACATAAATATATATATTTATGTATATATATATACATATTTACGTACGTCAATAATCCCCACATGACCATACCTATGCTGTCAAAAGGATGAAAGGTCTTCTCTGTGCCATAGGCTGATAAGGCCGGTTTACCGGATTCTGTCACGTATACACTCCACTCCTAGATGCCAGACTAGTCAGTCTGTAGTAGAATTATTTATTTTTGCCAGTGGAGTGGACTGAAGCAACGTGAGATGAAATGTTTTGCCCGAGAACCTAAAAACATACTGCGTCGCCCGACCAGGAATTGAAACCGCAATCTTTCGATCATGCGTGCATCGCCCTAGCCATAAAACCACATACTTCCCCATATATTTACTAAAATGGAGTGCGCAGATGTGGCTGTGTGGTAAGAAGTTTGCTTCGAAGCCACAGTCCCTGGTTCAGTCCTTGGGCAGGAGTGTTCTACTATAGCCTCAGGTCGACCAAAGACCTGTGTGTGGTATTGGTATACGGAAAGTGAAAGGAGCCCTTCATATATATGTATGTGTATATATATATATATATATATATATAT
>NC_068986.1:94096697-94097104 GCF_001194135.2 Octopus bimaculoides | reverse complement strand
TATATATATATATATATATATATATATATATATGTATGTATATGTATATTAATGTCGGCCTGTGTAACGTGACGTCGTTGTTCGGATATTGTGTATATTTGAGAGTATGCGCTAATGTAATATGAATGACCTAACGACTGTATGTGTGTCCCCTATTTTATGAATGGAATTGTCAGCGTTACTACTTAAATTTACAACTCTGCTACATCTCTTCTCTCTAGATTCCACATCGGAATATACCGGTGTCTCTCACAGAGTGCCCGTACATACAAATGTATATGAATGTACATGCATAAGCTGTGACACAAGGTGATAGATATATGAATTATCAAGCAGCCGTGCACACGCACACACACACACACACACACAAACACATGTATATACATATATATATATATATATATATA
>NC_068986.1:94095235-94095987 GCF_001194135.2 Octopus bimaculoides | reverse complement strand
TAGGGTGTTGCACTCATAACCACGTGATCGCGGTTCCTGTTCCTAGACCGGGTGGTGCGCTGTGTTCCTGGGAAAAAACACTTAAACACTTCGTCTGACCTTGGTCTGCGATCACTTCAACAGCTGGTGATTGGTACACCGTGAACCTCATTAGGGGACGTCAATTTGGGGGGGGGAGGGAGCTAATTAATGTACAGCACATACATTTGATCACAATAAACAAATCATCATCCCTGCAGGTCGTTCGCCAAAACCTGAACGCTCATATGTCTTCTTCAACGAGAGATTCCATCATATATATACATACATATGTTTTCCCGTATGTTTGTATGTGCGTGTGTATGTGTGTACATGTTTGCGTGCATGGGTGTATAAGGTTTTATGAAAAGATGTAGCCGACATTAGTCTCCATCTTCGGTATTTAATAATAAAAATTATTTAAATGTAATAACACTTATGCATATGATGCTGGACAAATAGTCCTTATTTCTTTTTATTTGCATGATTTGTGTGGATATTCTCTCAAATGAGTCCACTTGATATAAAATAAAGATTAATTTCCGTAAGCTCCACTATTTTTATAGTCCATAACCACCTGTTTCAGTAAACAAACCATGTTAAAATGTATGGATGCTGCGTCTAGCTATCTATCTATTTCTATCTATGTGTGTGGGGTATGTATACACACACACACATATATATATTTATGTATACTGATATATGCATATACAATAAATATGTGTTATATATAT
>NC_068986.1:94093034-94094231 GCF_001194135.2 Octopus bimaculoides | reverse complement strand
AGATGCATATATATACACACACACGTATACATGCACACATTCGAGGGGTTTTGAAAATCTCCTGTTTTGGGGTAAAAGAAAATGCAGGAGAGTCATTTAATTATTATTTTCTCCAACATATTCCCCTCTCGGATACACACACTTATTGCAGCAGTCCTTCACTTTTTCTAAGCCCTGCAAAAGAAGGTTGGTCTCCATCCAGGCTTTTCACGAAACTCTTAAAATCAGGAACTTTACAGCATCCTCTCGTACATCCAAATATACACAGAGAGAGACTCATACATAAATATAAGTGTGTGTATTTTCAATTTCAAGATATCCCTATACATTTTTCTCTCGCCATCAAGTGTGATATCCTGAAATATATGGGTTTCACGAAGGATCCTCCGAAGCCTTGTTTTTTGCTGGTTCCTCCAACAATATTCAATATTTCACCTTAGAACACAGGCCCTCTCGTAATACCAGGATTTAACAGCAGCTGGCAGATTAAACATTCTAATATTCTCAATCCCGGTGTGGAACAATATTCATAATCCTTCAAAACGAAGAAATCAGTTCCTCAAATTTCTCAAATGAATCCCTCAAAATAAAGAAAGATCCCTCACCAAGATATGAATTCAGTTGAGCAAAATGTCGTAACTATGGTACCGAAACTGGATACTAAAATATACACAAATTCATACGCATACATAAATACATACATACGCACATATACATAAGCGTGGCTGTGTGGTAAGCAGCTTCCTTCCTAAAGACATGGTTCCGAGTTCAGTCCCACTGCATGGCACCTTGGGTAAGTGTCTTCTACTAAACTCCGGGCAAACCAAAACCTTGTGAGTGGATTTGGTAGGAAAAAAAACTGAAAGAAGACAGTCGTATATATATCTATATATATGTGTGTGTGTGTGTCTTTATGTTTGTGTTTATCTCCCACCACCGTTTGACAACCGGTGTTGGTGTGTTTACGTCTCTGTAAATTAGCGGTTCGGCGAAAAGTTATAGATGGAATAAGTACACGGCCTTTAAAATGTCTGAAATCGTTTTGTTCGACTAAAACCCTACAAGGCGGTGCCCCAGCATGGCTGCAGTCAAGTGACTAACCCAAGTAAATTAGTAAAAGAAGCAGTATCTAAATAAATATATATGTATATGTTTCTATATGTGTATATATAACATGTAATATAATATAACATTATA
>NC_068986.1:94091393-94092017 GCF_001194135.2 Octopus bimaculoides | reverse complement strand
CACACACACACACACACACACACACACACACACACACACACACACACACACGTACACATGGTTGACATGGATAAATATCAGTTGACAGAAACTGAAGTATTGTCTGATAGAGATATTAATACGAATATGTAAAAAAAATAGAATATTTTCTTTTCATGTAATATCTATTATCAAATTTCTTTTTAAACATATAAACGAAATAAAAATGCACATAAGTATGTATCTATATAAGTTTATGCATTTATTATATCTTACATTTATTTATTTATATGATATGAATATTTCACACATACACAGAAACACACAAGCATACATATATGCACACACACACAGACACAAACATACACATACGCACATATATGACCAGGTAGATCGATATACATGTAAAACAACAAGGAAAGAAATAATATCAATACAATAACGTATATCAATTTTCTCCAAAGCTGCATTAATAGACTACTATTTGCAGATAAACCTTTTCCGTAGCTGATGAGAATGATATAGCAATCGATACACGGAAAACGTCAATAATCTCGCACATTGGTATTCAATTTAAACTATCTGTACATATATGCATGTGTGTACATATATCCATACATACACTCATATATATATATATATATA
>NC_068986.1:94090003-94090906 GCF_001194135.2 Octopus bimaculoides | reverse complement strand
ATATATATATATATATATATATATACAGAGATATACGACGAGCTTCTTTCAGTTTCCGTCTACCAAATCCACTCACAAGGCTTTGCTCGGCCCGAGGCTATAGTAGAAGACACTTGCACCACAAGGTGCCACGCAGTGGGACTGCACGCGGAACCATGAGGTCCGGAAGCAAGCTTCTTACCACACAGCCACGCCTGTGCCTCATATCTAAAGGCAGTGCTCCAGCATGGTCCCAGTCAATTGTCTGAAACAACTAAAAGAATAAAAGAATAAAAGAAATACATACACATATATATATATACATATATATACATACATCCATACATTCATGTATACACATATATAATACAACAGGAAGTTGGAATAATTTATCGGTATTATTTATTCACCATTGCATATATTTCGTTTGCTAATAGAAATCACAACGTTGTACATGTTGGATAAATATGGAAGAACTGTCCTACTAGAAACTCTTTAGGTAGAAAACCAAATAATATACAGCTTGGATGTTACTCTACCTACAAAATATACACAAATACGCACACACACACACACACATACACACATTTAATTAGAGGATATCTTAGCCTCACGAAGGTATGATTTCAGCCAATGACGTACTGGTTTGATTTTAATTGAAACGGCTGTAATAAGCGAGGATGACCAATTTGTTGTCAATAATAAATGGTTATTAACTTCCTAATCTCATTTTCTCTTCTTGTTTTTTTTTATCTATCTATCTATCTATCTATCTATCTATCTATCTATCTATCTAGAAATAATAATAATAATCCTTGGATGGAATTTATAAATATTTTAATGTATTACTACGCGCGTTTCCATGAATCACATATTTCCTATGATCATAGTCCGTATTCCTGGGATGATTACAATGCTCGTATA
>NC_068986.1:94080977-94089159 GCF_001194135.2 Octopus bimaculoides | reverse complement strand
GTGTGTGTGTGTGTGTGTGTGTGTGTGTGTGTGTGTGTGTGTGTGTGTGTGAAAATGTGTGTGAGTATGTATGTGTGTGTGAGTGTTTGTGTGCGTGTGTTTGAATGACTTCTGTTTTTATATGTGTGTATGTGTATATGTACATATGCCAGACTATATGTGTTTGTTATTGTGGTTCAATGTTTACATAAGCAATTAATATAACTTAGAGAGCTGTATATAATAGGAATATAAATATATTTAATGGAATTTATATATACACATATATGTTTCATGTTTCTTAATGTTCTCTATGAGCGTACATAAAATCTGTATCCACATATCTTAGTATCGTGGGAGGGAATGTATGAGTATGTGCACGTGTATGTGTGCATATATGTATGTATGTATGTATGTATGCATGTATGTGTGTATGTATGTATGTGTGCGAGAGAGACAGAGTCAGAAAGTGAAAGTGAATGTGTGTGTGTGTGTGTGTGTGTGTGTATTTATGTATGTCTGTGTGTTACTGAGGTTGCTGTTTCGAAGCAAGCAAAGCAGCGAGCTAGCAAAATTCTTAGTATCCTGGACAAAATGCTTAGAGGCATTTCATCCGTCTTTACGTTCTGAGATCAAACGCTACAGACGTTGGCTTTGCTTTTCATCCTTTCAGGGTCGATAAAATAAGTACTAGTCAATATAATTTTAAGCCCCTTTTCCTAAAATATTTCACACCTTGCATGTACAATGTATAGTACAATGGATTATATCACATCAGGCTATCTCCGCAAGCTGGCAGAATCGTTGATAATCTTGTTCCGGCTGTTTTCATGTTGAGTTTAAATTACTTCAAAGTCAACAGAGTTAGTGTTAACTGGATATGTGATGCATGCATATTTTATATATAATAATATAGGCGCAGGAGTGGCTGTGTGGTAAATAGCTTGCTTGCCGACCACATGGTTCCGGATACAGTCCCACTGTGTGGCATTGGGCAAGTGTCTTCTACTATAATCTCGGGCCGACCAAAGCCTTGTGAGTGGATATGGTAGACGGAAACTGACAGAAGCCCGTTCTTCGAAACGCTTAGTTTAGATTAGGAGTAGCTGATGAAGGAAATATTCTCTGTGTGGCCTGTTTGTTTTCTGTGCTCTGTTTATGTTCTGTTTTTCATTTTGTCCACGTTATTTTGTGACGCCCTGCGCCCAGATATACATCTATATGCATATGCTCACATATTATTTGTATTATACACACACACACACACACACACACACACACATATATATATATATATATGTATATGTTTGTGTGTCTGTGTTTGTCCCCCAACATCGCTTGACAACAGATGCTGGTGTGTTTACCTCCCCGTAACTTAGCGGTTCGGCAAGAGAGTCCGATAGAATAAGTACTAGGCTTACAAAGAATAAGTCCTGGGCGTCGATTTGCTCAACTAAAGGCGGTGCTCCAGCAGGGCTGCAGTCAAATGACTGAAACAAATAAAAGAATTCATCATACGCCATATATAGTTGTAGTGAAGTTCGTCGCATCTCGGATGGCTACCAGATGAAACAAAAGACCTCAAGGTATTTTATGAGACATCTTACAGACCAACGCTATTATTCATTAACTTAAATAATGATTTCTGACATAGGTACAAGGTATGAAATTAAAGAGAAGTGGAGTTACTTAAATTTAAGTATTCTGTATATGACTGTTACTTTATTTTATCAATTTCAATCATGACGAGCAGCTCAGTCGACTTCTGAAATCTTTAACTTTCTTTCCTCCAAGCTAGATAAAATAATTGTCAGTCAAGTACGGGGTCAATTTAAGCAACAATACACTTAGCCTAAAATTTTAGGCCTTGTTGTCTGTGCTAGAAAGAGAGCGGTTTATTTCTGACCTATGACATTACTAAATGCAAAGTTTAAGGGTTTTTTTCATTTTTGGCCTTGGTCTTAGCAAAGAGGTTCGACGTTAATCCATTGGAGTTTGGATAAATTCAACCCCTTGCGATCATCTTAGTGAGTTCAGAAAAACAAATCATTACCATCATTAACATCATCATTATTTTTAAGAGGACATCATGCTGACCGAATCGTTAGCGCACCGGAAAAAATTCTTAGCGGCATATCGGCCATCTTTATATTCAGAGTTCGAGTTCTGCCGTGGTCGACTTTTCTCCCTCATCCTTTCGAGGTCGATAAATTTATGGTACCAGTCAAGCACTGCCTATGGATCCCTTTGATTCCTATTTCACTCTGACTGACCCCTATTATCATTCAATGTTTAAAAATCCTATTATATTTTTGGAATTAAATGTTATTGGGAGTTGTATAAAATATTGCTCATGTATTGTAGAAGTATAGCAAATTTATTACACATAGATTTTAACAACATATATGGACCCTTAAGTGTGAAGTGGACCCCATTTGAAAACCATTAGATCAAACCATTCAAAGCATTGTCTGAAGCACTTAATCAAATTGAAACAAATAGAAACATGAACATCAACAATAGCGATTTTTTAGTATAAGGGTATACAACAGAGATAAGGTAAAAGTCCTTCCAGAGTAATGTAGACTCACAAATAATAATAATAATAATAATAATAATAATAATAATAATAATAATAATAATAATAATAATAATAATAATAGAAACAATTCCTATCATAGTAGGTGCCTTAGGTATAATTAAAAAATACTCAGACAAATACATAACAAAAATACCAGGACTTACAAATATATGTAACATACAGAAAATTGCACTACTGGGTACTGCACACATTCTACGCAAAACACTTTCAATACAGTAAACATAAAAGCACCACAGCAAACCACAGCACATACCCAAGGCGCACAGAGCTGCGCTCGGTAGTGAAGTGAAAGCACGTTATAAAAATAAAACTACTGAACAATAATAATAATAATAATAATAATAATTGTAGACTCACAGAGCCGCTTTCCCAGTTTCGATGGCGTATATATTCTCCACCCCTAACCACTAAGCCATACGCTTCCTCAGACAGTAGACAACATGCCCGAGCAGGGCCTTGACCCTCAAGGTCGGAACAAAATACCTAAACATAATTGAAAGACATAACCATGTGTATTTTTTGTTTGGGGCTTAGTCTCAATATGGTTCATCACAAAATCATCAAGTCACCATTGCCACAATCCTTTATGTACTTTGATTATTATTATGTTTTTTTCACGAAAATCGAGATTGAAATTACTGCTTTGAGTAATACAGGATATCAGGAGACTTTTAGTGTAAAACAAGAATATGATACATTAAACCTTTATTCCTTCCGGCACCTAACGCTCTGACTTCAATTTCCGCTGAGGTCAAAATTGCCTTTTTTTTGTGTGTGTGGGTGTGAGTGTGTACATAAGGTGGTGAACTGGCAGAATCTTTAGCACGCTGGACAAAGTGCTTAGCGGCATTTCGTCCGTCTTTATGTTCTGAGTTCAAATTCTGCCAATGTCGACTTTGCCTTTCGTCTTTTGTGGGATCGATTATTTAAGTACTAGCGTGTGTATGTATGAATGTATGTACGCGCACAATCACATTTGAAAGAAAATGGCTAACAGTAAACTTCGGAGTTTAAGCTTGTCAGCTGCCGTCACTTTGTTGGATATCGGCTTGAAAATCGAAAATTCGGAGTCACTGTCAAACATTTGCAAGTGAAAATTTATATTTATATATGAATATAATGTTATAAAATAATGCAGAATAAATCTTCAGCTTAATGTCAAATTGGTTTTATCTATAATTTGACATGAAAACAAACATTATACATGTATATACGTGTGCGCGTGTGCGCGTGTGTGTGTGTGCGTGTGTATATACACATATATATGTGTGTTTGTAAATGTGTGTGCGTATATACAAATATGTCTGTGTGCGCATTTATATATGTATGTATGTATGTATATATATATATATATATATATATATATATATACGTATACATATATGCATATATACATACATATATTCATATATACATACATATATATGCATATATGTGTATATGTGTATATATATATATATGTATGTGTGTGCGTGAGAGAGAGAGAGAGAGAGAGAGAGAGTTGGTGCTCGAGGGTGAAAAAAACAGGAAACAGAGAGAGGGCGAGAGTGACGCAGATAACAACTGGTAGAGGTGAGAACGCTTGATAAACTGAACGTTATAGAGTCTTTAGTTATTTTTCATCTGTGCCCACCACTCTGATGTCATACGATGCTTGAGGCATCTTTGCCCTTTTCCTTTTATCTCTGCGGAATCGATAAAAGCAAGTACCATTTTTACACATTATATGGTCTGGAACAATTTTAGTCTTGTGCCAATGAAGAAGTCGTGATATTATTGACTGCGTTTCAATCTCCATATGTCCGTCCATTGTCTCATTAACTAATGAAATATTCCCATATTATGTTCATTAATTGGCCTCTGGTAAAAGATCTGGCTGGGAAATTCAGTTCCCGTTTCTAAATTCAGGAAGCGTGATGTACTTCCTTCCGAAACGAACCAAACTAACTGACGGAAAAATATGAAAGGCTCAACATTAAATTGGCTAACAGAGGTTAAACGAAACGACAATGATTAACATGCAGTATCGCTATTAAGCAACAAAACTCAAATACAACAGCTCACATATACACGCACATACATGTTTCAAAATACACTTGCATAATCATGCATGCATGTTTTTATGTGTCAATGTGAGTATCTATCTATCTATCTATCTATCTATCTATCTATCTATCTATCTATCTATCTGTCTGTCTGTCTGTCTGTCTATCTATCTGTCTTCTCTGTCTGTCTATCTGTCTGTCTGTCTGTCTGTCTTCCTTTCTCTCTCTACTTATGTATACATACACACACACAAACACACACACACACACACACACACACACATATATATATGCATATATGAATGATAGGTATGTATTTGTGTATGTGTCTGCTTTCGTCTCTATCTTATATCAAATGTCTCAAACTATGTGAGGAATTATTATCATTATTATTACTATTATTAGAGCAGCACACGCCATGAAAGTGACACTGGGGTACGATGCCCAACATACGATGCCCAACATACCCATCTTGACTATCCACCTGATAAGGGCACACCAGGCACGTGCATCACAACAATACGTGTGCGACATAGGGGCGGCATTGTGACTTCATATAAAGCTAAAGAGCTCATGGCCTTGCCGATGGGACTCAGTCAGAATTTTCTACAGTCGTATAGCCCATTCCACACAAAAGCTCCTTGAATAACAACTGTTTAATGATGATGAAGGAAATACCCATGTTTCCAAGGATGTATTATTCAAACGGTAATGAATTCCTCTCAACACATGACAATGATGCTTCCCAATCTTAATTTAATTTACTTGTATATATGTGCTATACCGCAGCACACCAGCAAATATTTTTTTCACTTTATTTGTATCTGCAATAGACAAGAGATTTCATTCCTTTCGGTTTGATTCAAGTTCGTGGTATTGATTAGCCAAAATAATGGCTAAATATCGGTATCTACCATTCTCGGATTCCAACCGAGGCGTGTTGTCTAGCCTGGTCTATGACATTCAGGTGTTCTTTAACACTCGGCGTTGTATCAGCAGATATACCAGACACTGTCCCGCAGCAAATTCGGTGTATAAACAAAACAGAATACACAATGTATGTGCGATCGATAATATATATGATTTGAAAATTGTATCTTCGGCGAGGTAACTTAGGATTCCTTAACGACAATGTAACCTTCATATAACTAAGGTATACTCAGGCAGATGAGCAGCTACCTGAGTACCTCCCTCCCCCCGGTGAGTAATTATGACATCAGAGGATCTCCTAGCTCGGAAACATTTGTAACCTGAATTTTACCGCCTCTGCTCCCACAATTTGGATTTTTATTCGCATTCATAGCAACTGAAGTTGCGAACCGTGAGCTGTAAAAATTTTTCTCAGTTTATCGAACTTCGATATGGGAAAAATATTCGATATCAATAAGTTATTATTCTTCTTGAAGGTTATTTTTATACCTACTAGCGTCTGCTCTAAGCCTGCTAACTTCCTACATTTAGATCCTTGGGTCGTCTGTGTGTGTGTGTGTGTGTGTGTGTGTGTATCCATCCTTTTCCAAAATAACCCCTTATATTGAACTATACTATTTCCCTCTATTTAACTCTCTCGTAACGTCTCTCATGAAGGGAGTTCCCTAATATCTCAGAAATAGCTGCAAGACTACCCTTCTCTTTATAAATGTCCTAAAAATTCCACACAGCTTTGTTGTCTCATTTTATTTAAGATACGCATGCTCACACAAGACCCGCATTAGAGTCCTCATTCGTATTATTATCGAACCGAGAGCCTAACTACGGTACTTCCATAGCATTTACATAGCCTTACTTGCTATCTTGGGTCTTCTGGATATCAATAACTCTCATATATATGTATGAGATAAATTCTTGATTTATTACACTGATCTTCACTTCGAGTACAGGTAACCAAGTATCTCACACAGACATCTACAGGAATCAGGAATTTCCACGAAGAAAAAGATGTTTTTGCCTACAGTATTGAACGACAGTCGTCAACGCCTCTTTCTGCCGTGACGTAAGATCCAATTACATGCCCCAAACAGCAGAAAACAAATACACAGGAGCGAGCGCGAACAAGCTTAGATAATCAGACACATAGATACGTTTGAACACACAGACATTTAAACACAGATATACACAAATACGCATGTTCACACATTCACAAATGTTCACAAACACATGCACCCAGATTTACATTTTCAAACACATACACTTGCAATTAACACAGTCTTTTCTTGCCACACACATGCAGCCGAAGACACACACACACACGCACGCACGCACATAACGAGTGATCCAGTGATATCTATTTCCTCGTTCTGCGGCTTTCTGCCGAAATGGTAAGTTAATTTCTTTGCTCGTCGCCCGATTTCTGTTGTATTTCAACTGATTGTTGGTGCACTGGAAGATTTTTCGACTTAGATTTTTACAGCAATGTCATCAATCAACTCATGTGCCCAATTATAATTATAAATCAATTATAAAATTTGGGATTTGCCATTTGTCGGCTTTTTTGTTATTATTATTTATTTTACTAATAATAATAATTAAAGATATCTTTATAAATATTTTAAAAATATTTATTCATAGGCGCAGGAGTGGCTGTGTGGTAAGTAGCTTGCTTACCAACCACATGGTTCTGGGTTAGTCCTACTGCGTGGCACATTGGGCAAGTGTCTTCTACTATAGCCTCGGGCCGACCAAAGCCTTGTGAGTGGATTTGGTAGACGGAAACAGAAAGAAGCCCGTCGTATATATGTATATATATATATATATATGTGTGTGTGTGTTTGTGTGTCTCTGTTTGTCCCCCCAACATCGCTTGACAACCGATGGTGGTGTGTTTATGTCCCCGTAACCTAGCGGTTCAGCAAAAGTGACCGATAGAATAAGTACTAGGCTTACAAAGAATAAGTCCTGGGGTCGATTTGCTCGACTAAAGGCGGTAAAAGAGTAAAGAGTATTGATATATATGCATATATACATAAGGAGTGTATGTTTGTGGGTGCATATATATATATATATATGTATATGTATATATATATATATATACTATATACATGCACACACACACACACACACACACACACACACACACACACACACACACACACACACACACATTTATATATAAATAGGCTCAGGAGTGGCTGCGGGTAAGAAGCTTGCTTCGCAACCACATGGAACCGGGTTCAGTCGGACTGCGTGGAGTATTGGGCAACTGTCTTCTACTACAGCTTCGGGCTGACCAAAGCCTTGTGAATGAATTTGGCAGATGGAAACTGATGTTTGCAATAATAACACGACCAATTTGTATGTATGTATGTATGTATGTATCTGTGTTTGTCCTCCCAGCATCACTTGACAACCGATGCTGGTGCATTTACACCCCCGTAACTTAAGGGTTCGGCAAAAGAGACCGAGAGAATAAGTACTAGGCTTACAAAGAATAAGTCCTGGGATCGATTTGCTCGACTAACGGCGGTGCTCCAGCATGGCGACAGTCAAATGACTGAAACAAGTAAAAGAAAAAAAATTTATATATGTATGTATATGTATATATATGTATATATATATA